>NW_028126733.1:0-16818 GCF_965231255.1 Vanellus vanellus
GGGGGGTCCCATGGGTGGTGGTGGGGAGTCCCATGGGTGGTGGGGGGTCCCATGGGTGCTGAGGTGTCCTATGGGTGCTGGGGGTCCCATGGGTGCTGGGGGGGGTCCTATGGATGCTGAGGTGTCCTATGGGTGCTGGGGGGGGGTCCCGTAGGTAGTGGTGGGTCCTATGGGTGCTGGGGGTCCCATGGGTGCTGGGGGGGTCCCATGGGTAGTGGTGGGGGTCCCATGGGTGGTGGGGGGTCCCATGGGTGCTGGGGGCTCCCATGGGTGCCCCATGGGTACCCAATTAGGGGGTCCCACAGCTGCTCCAGTGGGGGGGGGGGGGGTGGCGGGGAGGAGGATTCGGAGGGGGGTGGGTGGGTAGGGGGTGTCCCACGGGTGCCGTGGGGCCCGGGGGTGGGGGGGGTGGGGGGGGGGGGTGGTGGTGCTATGGGTGCTATGGGTGCCGACAGGTTGGGGGTCTGCACGGCCGCCTCCACCAACGCCGTCTCCCTCTGCCGCGCCGCCGGGCTGCACCGCGTGCGGCGTCTGGAGCGCTCCCGCCGCCTCCTGCTGCAGGTGGGGGGGGGGGTTTGGGGGCGGGGGGGGCATGGGGGGACATGGGGGGATTTGGGGATGGGGGGGGCATGGGGGGCATGGGGGGACATGGGGGGGTTTGGGGGCGGGGGGGTATTGGGGACATGGGGGGAGACTGGGGGGTCATTAGGGACATGGGGGGGTTTGGGGATGGGGGGGGCATTGGGGACATGGGGGGACATTGGGGACATGGGGGGACATGGGGGACATGGGGGGGTTGGGGACAGGGGGGGCATTGGGGACACGGGGGGACATGGGGGGGTTTGGGGAAGGGAGGGGCATGGGGGGCATGGGGGGCATGGGGGGACATGGGGGGGTTTGGGGACGGGGGGGCATTGGGGACATGGGGGGACATGGGGGGGTTTGGGGAAGGGGGGGGCATGGGGGGCAAGGGGGGACATGGGGGGGTTTGGGGATGGGGGGGCATTGGGGACATGGGGGGACATGGGGGGGTTTGGGGAAGGGGGGGGCATTGGGGACATGGGGGAACATTGGGGACATGGGGGGACATGGGGGGGTTTGGGGACGGGGGGGGCATCGGGGACATGGGGGGGCACTGGGGGATTCAGGGATGGGGGGACATTGGGGACATGGGGGGACATGGGGGACATGGGGGGGTTTGGGGACAGGGGGGACATCGGGGACATGGGGGGTTGGGGACATTGGGGGGGACATGGGGGGGATGTGGGGACATGGGGAGACACTGGGGGATGTGGGGACATGGGGACATTGGGGACTTGGAGGGACAGTGGGGGGTTTGGGGACAGGGGGGACATTGGGGACATGGGGGGACAGGGGGGGGTTGGGGGACAATGGGGACATGGGGGGACAGTGGGGGGTTTGGGGACATGGGGGGGGTTGGGGACATTGGGGGGGACATGGGGGGGATATGGGGACATGGGGGACATGGGGGGACAGCGGTGGGTTTGGGGACAGGGGGGACATCGGGGACATGGGGGGGATGTGGGGACATGGGGGACAGCGGTGGGTTTGGGGACAGGGTGGCAGTGGGGCCATTGCGGCCACCAGAGCCGTGTCCCCATGTCCCCATGTCCCCATGTCCCCGTGTCCCCATGTCCCCGTCCCCCCCCCCCAGTTCGAGGGACAGCCACCGGCGGGGGCAGAGGGGCGCTTGGGGCGGGCGCTGCGGGACCCCATGACGGAGCAGCTGTACCCGGAGCCACTGGTCACCTTCGAGGTCCCCGTGCGCCCCGTCCCCGTCACCACCATCGACGTC
Source organism: Vanellus vanellus (assembly GCF_965231255.1). Classification (NCBI taxonomy): domain Eukaryota; kingdom Metazoa; phylum Chordata; class Aves; order Charadriiformes; family Charadriidae; genus Vanellus; species Vanellus vanellus. The sequence continues at coordinate 1,817 of NW_028126733.1, forward strand.
CTGCGGGGGGGGGCCAAGGCCCTGGAGGAGGCGGACCGCGAGTTGGGTAGGAGGACATGGGGACACGGGGACACGGGGACATGGAGGACATGGGAAGATGGAGGACATGGGACATGGGGACATGGAGGACATGGAGGACATGGGGACATGGAGGACATGGGGACATGGGGACATGGAGGACATGGGAAGATGGAGGACATGGGACATGAGGACATGGAGGACACGGGACATGGAGGACATGGGAAGATGGAGGACATGGGACATGGGGACATGGAGGACATGGAGGACATGGGGACATGGAGGACATGGGGACATGGGGACATGGAGGACATGGGAAGATGGAGGACATGGGACATGAGGACATGGAGGACACGGGACATGGAGGACATGGGGACATGGGGACATGGGGACATGGAGGACATGGGGACATGGAGGACATGGGGACAGGAGAACTTGGAGGATATGGGGACATGGAGGACATGGGGACAGGAGAACTTGGAGGGCATGGGAAGATGGAGGACATGGGACATGAGGACATGGAGGACACGGGACATGGAGGACATGGGGACATGGGGACATGAGAACCTGGAGGATATGGGGACATGGAGGACATGGGGACAGGAGAACTTGGAGGCCATGGGAAGATGGAGGACATGGGACATGGGGACATGGAGGACACGGGACAGGAGAACTTGGAGGCCATGGGAAGATGGAGGACAAGGGACATGGGGACATGGAGGACACGGAGACATGAGGACATGAGAACCTGGAGGACGTGGGGACACGGGAGGACACGGGACGTGAGAACTTGGAGGATTTGGGACATGGGGACATGGAGGACACGGGACATGAGGACTTGGAGGACATGGGACGTGGAGGACATGGGGACATGGGGACATGAGGACATGAAGACATGGAGGACATGGGATGTGGAGGACATGGGATGTGGAGGACATGGGGACGTGGAGGACATGAAGACATGGGGACATGGGGACATGGGGACATGGGATGTGGAGGACATGGGGATGTGGAGGACATGGGGACGTGGAGGACATGGGATGTGGAGGACATGGGGACATGGGGACACGAGAACATGAAGACATGGAGGACATGGGGACGTGGAGGACATGAAGACATGGGGACATGGGGACATGGGGACATGGGGAAATGGGATGTGGAGGACATGGGGATGTGGAGGACATGGGGACGTGGAGGACATGGGGACGTGGAGGACATGGGGACATGGGATGTGGAGGACATGGGGACATGGACGACATGGGGATGTGGAGGACATGGGATGTGGAGGACATGGGGACATGGGGACATGGAGGACATGGGATGTGGAGGACATGGGACATGGAGGACATGGGGATGTGGAGGACATGGGGACATGGGGATATGGGGATGTGGAGGACATGGGGACGTGGAGGACATGAAGACATGGAGGACATGGGATGTGGAGGACATGGGGACATGGGGACATGGGGACGTGGAAGACATGAAGATATGGAGGACATGGGATGTGGAGAACATGGGGACATGGGGACATGGAGGACATGGGATGTGGAGGACATGGGGACATGGGGACATGGAGGACATGGGGACATAGAGGACATGGGATGTGGAGGACATGGGGACATGGAGGACATGGGATGTGGAGGACATGGGGACATGGGGACGTGGGACATGGAGGACATGGGGACATGGACGACATGGGGATGTGGAGGACATGGGATGTGGAGGACATGGGGACATGGGGACATGGGATGTGGAGGACATGGGGACATGGGATGTGGAGGACATGTGACGTGGAGGACATGGGATGTGGAGGACATGGGATGTGGAGGACATGGGGACATGAAGACATGGGGACATGGGGACATGGGATGTGGAGGACATGGGACGTGGAGGACATGGGGCCATGAGAACTTGGAGGACATGGAGGACATGGGGCCATGAGAAGACGGACCCAAAGCGTGCCGGGGAGGTGCCTTGTCCCCGAGGCCCTGGAAGGGTGGGGGGGTGGGGGTGGTGGCTGTCCCCGGGACCCCTTGGGGACATAGAGGACATGGGGACATGGAGGACATGGGATGTGGAGGACATGGGATGTGGAGGACATGGGATGTGGAGGACATGGGGACATGGAGGACATGGGATGTGGAGGACATGGAGGACATGGGACATGGAGGACATGGGATGTGGAGGACATGGGACATGGGGACGTGGGGACATGGGATGTGGAGGACATGGGATGTGGAGGACATGGGGACATGGGGCCATGAGGACATGGGGACATGGAGGACATGAAGACATGGAGGACATGGGATGTGGAGGACATGGGATGTGGAGGACATGGGGACGTGGAGGACATGGGATGTGGAGGACATGGGGACGTGGAGGACATGGAGGACATGGGATGTGGAGGACATGGAGGACATGGGGACATAGAGGACATGTGACATGGAGGACATGGGATGTGGAGGACATGGGGACATGGAGGACATGGAGCCATGAGAAGACGGACCCAAAGACGTGCCGGGGAGGTGCCTTGTCCCCGAGGCCCTGGAAGGGTGGGGGGGGGGTGGCTGTCCCCGGGACCCCTTGGGGACATAGAGGACATGGGGACATGGAGGACATGGGATGTGGAGGACATGGGATGTGGAGGACATGGGGACATGGAGGACATGGGATGTGGAGGACATGGAGGACATGGGACATGGAGGACATGGGATGTGGAGGACATGGGACATGGGGATGTGGGGACATGGGATGTGGAGGACATGGGATGTGGAGGACATGGGGACGTGGAGGACATGGGGACATGGGGACATGGGGACATGGGATGTGGAGGACATGGGGACATGGAGGACATGGGGATGTGGAGGACATGGGGACATGGGGACATGAGGACATGGGATGTGGAGGACATGGGATGTGGAGGACATGGGGACATGGGGACATAGAGGACATGTGACATGGAGGACATGGGACATGGAGGACATGGGATGTGGAGGACATGGGACATGGGGACGTGGGGACATGGGATGTGGAGGACATGGGGACATGGAGGACATGGGGATGTGGAGGACATGGGGACATGGGGACATGAGGACATGGGATGTGGAGGACATGGGATGTGGAGGACATGGGGACATGGAGGACATGGGATGGGGAGGACATGGGATGTGGAGGACATGGGGACATGGACGACATGGGGATGTGGAGGACATGGGATGTGGAGGACATGGGGACATGGGGACATGGAGGACATGGGATGTGGAGGACATGGGGACATGGGGACATGGGGACATGGAGGACATGGGGACATGGGATGTGGAGGACATGGGGACGTGGAGGACATGAAGATATGGAGGACATGGGGATGTGGAGGACATGAAGACATGGAGGACATGGGATGGGGAGGACATGGGGACGTGGGGACATGGAGGACATGGGGACATGGGGACATGGGATGTGGGGGACATGGGATGTGGAGGACATGGGATGTGGAGAACATGGAGCCATGAGAAGATGGACCCAAAGCGTGCCGGGGAGGTGCCTTGTCCCCGAGGCCCTGGAAGGGTGGGGGGGGGGGTGGTGGGGGGGTGGTGGCTGTCCCCCGGGACCCCTTGGGGACACTGCTGTCCCCAGGCCTGGCCTTCGACCCCTGGGACCTGCAGTACTACAGCCGCCTCTTCCGCGCCGCCGGCCGCAACCCCACCTCCGTGGAGTGCTTCGACCTGGCCCAGTCCAACAGGTGCCCCCCAACTGCCCCCCAACTGCCCCCCAACTGCCCCCCAACTGCCCCCCTAGAGATACCCCCCCAATTCCGCCCGGTGACACCCCCCCCCCAAAAAAAAAAAGTCCTTCTCCAATGGTGACCCCACTTCACTGTGTCTCCTGTTGTCCCCGTGTCGCCCCAGTGATGTCCCCACACCCCCCCCATGGCCATCTCCCCCCCCACCCCCCCATTGTCCCCATGGCCCCCAGTGACCCCTCCCCCCCATTGCCATCTCCCCATGACCCCCATTGTCCCCATGGCCCCCAGTGACCCCTCCCCCCCATTGCCACCTCCCCATGTCCCCATTGACCCCACCCCCCCATTGTCCCCATGCCCCCAGTGACCCCTCCCCCCCATTGCCATCTCCCCATGACCCCCATTGTCACCATGTCCCCCATTGACCCCTCCCCCCCATTGCCATGTCCCCACCCACCCCCATTGTCCCCATGTCCCCCATTGACCCCCCCCATTGCCATCTCCCCATGTCCCCCATTGTCCCCATGTCCCCCATTGACCCCCCCCCATGACCATCTCCCCATGGCCCCCATTGTCCCCATGTCCCCCATTGACCCCACCCCCCCATTGCCATCTCCCCATGTCCCCCATTGTCCCCATGTCCCCCATTGACCCCACCCCCCCATTGTCCCCATGTCCCCCATTGACCCCACCCCCCCATTGCCATCTCCCCATGTCCCCCATTGTCCCCATGTCCCCCATTGACCCCACCCCCCCATTGTCCCCATGTCCCCCATTGACCCCACCCCCCCATTGTCCCCATGCCCCCCATTGACCCCACCCCCCCATTGCCATCTCCCCATGTCCCCCATTGTCCCCATGTCCCCCATTGACACCCCCCCCCCATTGCCATCTCCCCATGTCCCCCATTGACCCCACCCCCCCATTGCCATCTCCCCACATCCCCCATTGACCCACTGTCCCCCATTGACCCCACCCCCCATTGTCCCCATGTCCCCCAGTGACCCCACCCCCCCATTGTCATCTCCCCATGTCCCCCATTGATCCCACCCCCCCATTGTCCCCATGTCCCCCATTGACCCCATGTCCCCCATTGACCCCCCCCCCATTGCCATCTCCCCATGTCCCCCATTGTCCCCATGGCCCCCATTGATCCCTCCCCCCCAGTGCCATCTCCCCATGGCCCCCATTGACCCCATGTCCCCCATTGACCCCACGGCCCCCGTTGACCCCACCCCCCATGACCATGTCCCCACGTCCCCCATTGTCCCACTGTCCCCCATTGACCCCACCCCCCCATTGTCCCCATGTCCCCCATTGACCCCCTCCATGGCCATGTCCCCACCCCCCCCATTGTCCCCATGTCCCCTATTGTCCCCATGTCCCCCATTGACCCCCCCCCCCATTGCCATCTCCCCATGTCCCCCATTGTCCCCATGTCCCCCATTGACCCCCCCCCCCATTGCCATCTCCCCATGTCCCCCATTGTCCCCATGTCCCCCATTGACCCCACCCCCCCATTGTCCCCATGCCCCCCATTGACCCCACCCCCCCATTGCCATCTCCCCATGTCCCCCATTGTCCCCATGTCCCCCATTGACACCCCCCCCCCATTGCCATCTCCCCATGTCCCCCATTGACCCCACCCCCCCATTGCCATCTCCCCACATCCCCCATTGACCCACTGTCCCCCATTGACCCCACCCCCCATTGTCCCCATGTCCCCCAGTGACCCCACCCCCCCATTGTCATCTCCCCATGTCCCCCATTGATCCCACCCCCCCATTGTCCCCATGTCCCCCATTGACCCCATGTCCCCCATTGACCCCCCCCCATTGCCATCTCCCCATGTCCCCCATTGTCCCCATGGCCCCCATTGATCCCTCCCCCCCAGTGCCATCTCCCCATGGCCCCCATTGACCCCATGTCCCCCATTGACCCCACGGCCCCCGTTGACCCCACCCCCCATGACCATGTCCCCACGTCCCCCATTGTCCCACTGTCCCCCATTGACCCCACCCCCCCATTGTCCCCATGTCCCCCATTGACCCCCTCCATGGCCATGTCCCCACCCCCCCCATTGTCCCCATGTCCCCTATTGTCCCCATGTCCCCCATTGACCCCCCCCCCCATTGCCATCTCCCCATGTCCCCCATTGTCCCCATGTCCCCCATTGACCCCCCCCCCCCATTGCCATCTCCCCATGTCCCCCATTGTCCCCATGTCCCCCATTGACCCCTCCCCCCCATTGCCATGTCCCCACCCCCCCCATTGTCCCCATGTCCCCCACTGTCCCCATGTCCCCCATTGACCCCCACCCCCCATGGCCACCTCCCCACACCCCCCCATTGTCCCCATGTCCCCCATTGACCCCTCCCCCCCATGGCCATGGCCCCACGTCCCCCATTGACCCACTGTCCCCCATTGACCCCACCCCCCCATTGTCCCCATGCCCCCCATTGACCCCACCCCCCCATTGCCATGTCCCCCATTGTCCCCATGTCCCCATGTCCCCCACTGACCCCTCCCCCCCATGGCCATCTCCCCATGTCCCCCATTGTCCCCATGTCCCCCATTGACCCCACCCCCCCAGTGCCATCTCCCCATGTCCCCCATTGTCCCCATGTCCCCCATTGACCCCCCCCCCCATTGCCATCTCCCCATGTCCCCCATTGACCCCATGTCCCCCATTGCCCCCTCCCCCCCATGGCCATGTCCCCACCCCCCCCATTGACCCCACCCCCCCATTGCCATCTCCCCACCCCCCCCATTGTCCCCACGTCCCCCATTGATCCCACCCTCATGACCACGTCCCCCGTTGATGCCACCCCCATGGCCACCTCCCCATGCCCCCCATTGACCCCACCCCCCCATTGTCCCCATGTCCCCCATTGACCCCCCCATGGCCATGTCCCCACATCCCCCATTGACCCCACCCCCCCATTGTCCCCATGTCCCCCATTGACCCCCTCCCCATGACCATGTCCCCACGTCCCCCATTGATCCCACCCTCATGACCACGTCCCCCGTTGATGCCACCCCCATTGCCACCTCCCCATGCCCCCCATTGACCCCACCCCCATGACCATTGCCCCCATCCCCTGTGACACTGCCCCCCGTGACCTTCTCCCCATGTCCCCATTGTCCCCAGTGAGCACAGCCGCCACTGGTTCTTCAAGGGGCGACTGGTGGTGGACGGGCAGGAGAAGCCGCAGTCGCTCTTCCAGAGCATCATGGGAACCCAGAGCTCCAGCAACCCCAACAACGTCATCAAGTTCTCCGACAACAGCAGGTGGGACCCACGGGTGCCCCACGGCGTCAAGGCCAGGGGTCTGCGGGGTGACTGTCACCCGTAGGTCCCACCACCCATGGGTGGCCAAGCCATGGAGGTCGAGGGGTCCCACCACCCATGGGTGACCATGAATGGAGGTTGGGAAGTCCCACCACCCATGGGTGACCATGAATGGAGGTTGGGAAGTCCCACCACCCATAGGTGACCATGAATGAAGGTTGAGGGGTCCCACCACCCATGGGTGACCATGAATAGAGGTTGGGAAGTCCCACCACCCATGGGTGACCATGAATGAAGGTTGAGGGGTCCCACCACCCATGGATGACCATGAATAGAGGTTGGGAAGTCCCACCACCCATGGGTGACCATGAATGGATGTTGAGGGGTCCCACCACCCATAGGTGACCATGAATGGAGGTTAGGCAGTCCCAGCACCCATGGGTGACCATGAATGGAGGTTGGGAAGTCCCACCACCCATGGGTGACCATGAATGAAGGTTGAGGGGTCCCACCACCCATGGATGACCATGAATAGAGGTTGGGAAGTCCCACCACCCATGGGTGACCATGAATGGATGTTGAGGGGTCCCACCACCCATGGGTGACCATGAATGGAGGTTAGGCAATCCCACCACCCATGGGTGACTGTGAATGGAGGTTGAGGGGTCCCACCACCCATGGGTGACCATGAATGGAGGTTGTGGGGTCCCACCACCCATGGGTGACCATGAATGAAGGTTGAGGGGTCCCACCACCCATGGATGACCATGAATAGAGGTTGGGAAGTCCCACCACCCATGGGTGACCATGAATGGATGTTGAGGGGTCCCACCACCCATAGGTGACCATGAATGGAGGTTAGGCAGTCCCACCACCCATGGGTGACCATGAATGGATGTTGAGGTGTCCCACCACCCATGACTGACCATGAATGGATGTTGAGGGGTCCCACCATGCATGGGTGACCATGAATGGAGGTTGAGGTGTCCCACCACCCATGGGTGACCATGAATGGAGGTCGAGGGGTCCCACCACCCATAGGTGACCATGAATGGAGGTTAGGCAGTCCCACCACCCATGGGTGATGATGCCATGGAGGTTGAGGGGTCCCACCACCCATGGGTGACCATGAATGGAGGTTGAGGTGTCCCACCACCCATGGGTGACCATGAATGGAGGTTGGGAAGTCCCACCACCCATGGGTGACCATGAATGGAGGTTGAGGTGTCCCACCACCCATGGGTGACCATGAATGGAGGTTGGGAAGTCCCACCACCCATGGGTGACCATGAATGGAAGTTGAGGTGTCCCACCACCCATGGGTGACCATGAATGAAGGTTGAGGTGTCCCACCACCCATGGGTGATGATGTCATGGAGGTTGAGCGGTCCCACCACCCATGGGTGACCATGAATGGAAGTTGAGGTGTCCCACCACCCATGGGTGACCATGAATGGATGTTGAGGGGTCCCACCACCCATGGGTGACCATGAATGGAGGTTAGGCAGTCCCACCACCCATGGGTGACCATGAATGAAGGTTGAGCAGTCCCACCACCCATGGGTGATGATGCCATGGAGGTCGAGGGGTCCCACCACCCATGGGTGACCATCAATGGAGGTTGAGGGGTCCCACCACCCATGGGTGACCATGAATGGATGTTGAGGTGTCCCACCACCCATGAGTGACCATGAATGGAGGTCGAGGGGTCCCACCACCCATGGGTGACCATGAATGGAGGTTGAGGTGTCCCACCACCCATGGGTGACCATGAATGGAAGTTGAGGTGTCCCACCACCCATGGGTGACCATGAATGAAGGTTGAGCAGTCCCACCACCCATGGGTGATGATGCCATGGAGGTCGAGGGGTCCCACCACCCATGGGTGACCATCAATGGAGGTCGAGGGGTCCCACCACCCATGGGTGACCATGAATGAAGGTTGAGGGGTCCCACCACCCATGGGTGACCATGAATGGAGGTTGGGAAGTCCCACCACCCATAGGTGACCATGAATGAAGGTTGAGGGGTCCCACCACCCATGGGTGACCATGAATGGAGGTTGAGCAGTCCCACCACCCATGGGTGATGATGCCATGGAGGTCGAGGTGTCCCACCACCCATGGGTGACCATCAATGGATGTTGAGGGGTCCCACCACCCATGGGTGACCATGAATGGATGTTGAGGGGTCCCACCACCCATGGGTGAACATGAATGGAGGTTAGGCAGTCCCACCAACCATGGTTGATGATGCCATGGAGGTTGGGCAGTCCCACCACCCAGAGGTGACCATGAATGGAGGTCGAGGGGTCCCACCACCCATGGGTGACCATGAATGGAGGTTAGGCAGTCCCATCACCCATGGGTGACCATGAATGAAGGTTGAGGGGTCCCACCACCCATAGGTGACCATGAATGGAGGTTAGGCAGTCCCACCATCCATGGGTGATGATGCCATGGAGGTTGGGCAGTCCCACCACCCATGGGTGACCATGAATGGATGTTGAGGGGTCCCACCACCCATGGGTGACCATGAATGGAGGTTAGGCAGTCCCACCACCCATGGGTGACCATGAATGCAGGTCGAGTGGTCCCACCACCCATGGGTGACCATGAATGGAGGTTAGGCAGTCCCACCACCCATGGGTGACCATGAATGCAGGTCGAGTGGTCCCACCACCCATGGGTGACCATGAATGGAGGTTGGGCAGTCCCACCACCCATGGGTGATGATGCCATGGAGGTCGAGGGGTCCCACCACCCATGGGTGACCATCAATGGAGGTTGAGGGGTCCCACCACCCATGAGTGACCATGAATGGAGGTCGAGGGGTCCCACCACCCATGGGTGACCATGAATGAAGGTTGAGCAGTCCCACCACCCATGGGTGATGATGCCATGGAGGTCGAGGGGTCCCACCACCCATGGGTGACCATCAATGGAGGTTGAGGGGTCCCACCACCCATGGGTGACCATGAATGAAGGTTGAGCAGTCCCACCACCCATGGGTGATGATGCCATGGAGGTCGAGGGATCCCACCACCCATGGGTGACCATGAATGGATGTTGAGGGGTCCCACCACCCATGGGTGACCATGAATGGATGTTGAGGTGTTCCACCACCCATGGGTGACCATGAATGGAGGTTCTGGGGTCCCACCACCCATGGGTGACCATGAATGGTGGTAGAGTGGTCCCACCACCCATGGGTGACCATGAATGAGGGTCGAGGTGTCCCACCACCCATGGGTGACCATGAATGGAGGTTGAGCGCTCCCATCCCCTCTGCTTGATGGTACCACGGAGACTTGCAGGATCCCACCACCCATGGGTGCCCTTGCCGGTGGCCTCCGGCGGCGGGGGCGGTGACATGTCCCCATGTCCCCATGTCCCCGTAGCGCCATCCGCGGCGTTCCGGTGACGGCGCTGTGGCCCCGTGACCCCACCGAGCCCAGTCCCTTCGAGAAGAGGACCACCATCCGCCACGTCATCTTCACCGCTGAGACCCACAACTTCCCCACCGGTCAGTTGGAGGAGTGGGGGGGGGGAGGTGAAGATGGAAGGGGGTGTGGCTTGAGTGGGCGTGTCCTAACCTGACTCCGCCCCCCCCCCCCAAATTTTCCAGCCGTTGCCCCTTTCAGTGGGGCGACCACGGGGACGGGGGGCCGTATCCGGGACGTGCAGTGCACCGGGCGCGGCGCTCACGTCATCGCCGGCACCGCCGGGTACAGTTTCGGCAATCTGCTCATCCCCGGTGAGACCCCCCCCCCCAACCCCCAAAATACCCCCCTGCCCCCCAAAACCCCCTGGGACCCCCCAAAACCCCCTGGCACCCCCCAATATACTTGGGACCCCCCCAAAAATACCCCCCTGCCCCCCCAAAACCCCCTGGGACCCCCCCCATATCCCTGAGACCCCCCCAAATCCCCCCCTGTCCCCCAAACCCCCTGGGACCCCCCCAAAACCCCCTGGGAACCCCCCAAATCCCCCCCTGCCCCCCAAAACCCCTGGAGCCCCCCAAAACCCCTGGGACCCCCCCCAAAATACCCCCCTGCCCCCCCAAAACCCCTTGGAGCCCCCCAATAGCCCTGAGACCCCCCCAAATCCCCCCCCTGTCCCCCAAACCCCCTGGGACCCCCCAAAACCCCCTGGGAACCCCCCAAATCCCCCCCTGCCCCCCAAAACCCCTGGAGCCCCCCAATATCCCTGGGACCCCCCCAAAATACCCCCCTGCCCCCCAAATACCCCTGGGACCACCCCAAATAACCCCCTGTCCCCCAAAACCCCCTGGGACCCCCCCAAAACCCCTGGGACCCCCCCCACACACCCCCCTGCCCCCTGGGACCCCCCCCAAAATACCCCCCTGCCCCCCAAAACCCCTTGGAGCCCCCCAATAGCCCTGGGACCCCCCCCAAAATCCCCCCCTGCTCCCCAAAACCCCCTGGGACCCCCCCAAATCCTCCCCTGCTCCCCAAACCCCCTGGAGCCCCCCAAAACCCCCTGGGACCCCCCAATACCCCCTGGGACCCACCCAAAATACCCCCCTGCCCCCCCAAAACCCCCTGGGAACCCCCAATATCCCCTGAGACCCCCCCCAAAATCCCCCCCTGCTCCCCAAAACCCCCTGGGAACCCCCCATATCCCTGAGACCTCCCCCAAATCCCCCCCTGTCCCCCAAACCCCCTTGGACCCCCCAAAACCCCCTGGGACCCCCCAATATCCATGGGACCCCCTGGGACCCCCCAATACCCCCTGGGACCCCCCCCAAAATACCCCTCTGCTCCCCCAAAACCCCCTGGGACCCCCCCGTATCCCTGAGACCCCCCCAAATCCCCCCCTGTCCCCCAAACCCCCTGGGACCCCCCCATATCCCTGAGACACCCCCAAATCCCCCCTGCCCCCCCAAAACCCCCTGGGACCCCCCCAAAATACCCCAAAATACCCCCCTGCCCCCCCAAAACCCCCTGAGACCCCCCCAAATCCCCCCCTGCCCCCCAATACCCCTGAGACCCCCCCAAAACACCCTCCTGCCCCCTGGGACCCCCCAATACCTCTGGGACCCCCCCAAAATACCCCCCTGCCCCCCAAAACCCCCTGGGACCCCCCAATATCCCTGAGACCCCCTGGAGCCCCCCAAAATCCCCCCCTGCCCCCCAAACCCCCTGGAGCCCCCCAAAACCCCCTGGGAACCCCCAATATCCCCTGGGACCCCCCCAAAATACCCCCCTGCCCCCCCAAAACCCCCTGGGAACCCCCCATATCCCTGAGACCCCCCCCAAATCCCCCCCCTGTCCCCCAAACCCCCTGGGACCCCCCAAAACCCCCTGGCACCCCCCAATATACTTGGGACCCCCCCAAAAATACCCCCCTGCCCCCCCAAAGCCCCCTGGGAACCCCCCAAAACCCCCTGGGAACCCCCAATATCCCCTGGGACCCCCCCCAAAATACCCCCCTGTCCCCCAAACCCCCTGGGACCCCCCAAAACCCCCTGGGACCCCCCAATATCCCTGGGACCCCCTGGAGCCCCCCAATACCCCCTGGGACCCCCCCAAAATCCCCCCCTGCCCCCCCAAAACCCCCTGGGACACCCCCATATCCCTGAGACCCCCCCAAATCCCCCCCTGTCCCCCAATATCCCTGAGACCCCCCCAAATCCCCCCCCTGCCCCCCCAAAACCCCCTGGGACCCCCCAATATCCCTGGGACCCCCTGGAGCCCCCCAATACCCCCTGGGACCCCCCCCAAAATCCCCCCCTGCTCCCCAAAACCCCCTGGGACCCCCCCAAATCCTCCCCTGCTCCCCAAACCCCCTGGAGCCCCCCAAAACCCCCTGGGACCCCCCAATACCCCCTGGGACCCACCCAAAATACCCCCCTGCCCCCCCAAAACCCCCTGGGAACCCCCCCATATCCCTGAGACCCCCCCAAATCCCCCCCCTGTCCCCCAAACCCCCTGGGACCCCCCAAAACCCCCTGGGAACCCCCCCATATCCCTGAGACCCCCCCAAATCCCCCCCCTGTCCCCCAAAACCCCCTGGGACCCCCCAATATCCCTGGGACCCCCTGGAGCCCCCCAATACCCCCTGGGACCCCCCCAAAATCCCCCCCTGCTCCCCAAAACTCCCTGGGAACCCCCCAAATCCCCCCTGCCCCCAATACCCCTGAGACCCCCCCCAAAACACCCTCCTGCCCCCTGGGACCCCCCCAATACATCTGGGACCCCCCCCCAAAATCCCCCCCTGCTCCCCAAAACCCCCTGGGACCCCCCAATACCCCTGAGACCCCCCAATATCCCTGAGACTCCCCCAAATCCCCCCCCTGTCCCCCAAACCCCCTGGGACCCCCCAATACCCCCTGGAACCCCCCCAAAATACCCCCCTGCCCCCCCAAAACCCCCTGGGAACCCCCCCATATCCCTGAGACCCCCCCAAATCCCCCCCCTGTCCCCCAAACCCCCTGGGACCCCCCAAAACCCCCTGGGAACCCCCCAAATCCCCCCCTGCCCCCCAAAACCCCTGGAGCCCCCCAATATCCCTGGGACCCTCCCCAAAATACCCCCCTGCCCCCCAAATACCCCTGGGACCACCCCAAATAACCCCCTGTCCCCCAAAACCCCCTGGGACCCCCCCAAAACCCCTGGGACCCCCCCCAAAATACCCCCCTGCCCCCCCAAAACCCCTTGGAGCCCCCCAATAGCCCTGAGACCCCCCCCAAATCCTCCCCCTGTCCCCCAAACCCCCTGGGACCCCCCAAAACCCCCTGGGACCCCCCAATATCCCCTGGGACCCCCCCCAAAATACCCCCCTGCCCCCCCAAAACCCCCTGGGACCCCCCAAATCCCCCTGGGACCCCCCAATATCCCTGGGACCCCCTGGGACCCCCCAATACCCCCTGGGACCCCCCCCAAAATACCCCCCTGCCCCCCCAAAACCCCCTGGGACCCCCCCATATCCCTGAGACCCCCCCAAATCCCCCCCTGCCCCCCAATACCCCTGTGACCCCCCCAAAACATCCTCCTGCCCCCTGGGACCCCCCAATACCTCTGGGACCCCCCCAAAATACCCCCATGCCCCCCTATAACCCCCTGGAGCCCCCCAATAGCCCTGAGACCCCCCCCAAATCCCCTCCTGCCCCCCAACCCCCCTGGGACCCCCCAATACCCCCTGGGACCCCCCCAAACACCCCCCCGGGACCCCCTGCCCCCCCCAAACCCCCTGAGCCCCCCCCAAATCTCCCCACGACACCCCCCACCCCCAAAACCTCACTGAACCCCCAAATCTCCCCCAGTTCCCCCCCAAAACCCGACACCCCCCCACCCCGCGACCCCCCCAAATTGCCCCCCCCCCCCCTTGACTGGGTGGGGACCCACATGTCCCCTTGTCCCCCCCACCCACCCCTGGGACCCCCCAAACCCCCTGAGCCCCCCCCAAATCTCCCCACGACACCCCCCCACCCCCCAAAACCTCATTGAACCCCCAAATCTCCCCCAGTTCTCCCCCAAAACCCGACCCCCCCCACCCCGTGACCCCCCCAAATTGCCCTCCCCCCTTGACTGGGTGGGGACCCACATGTCCCCTTGTCCCCCCCCCCCCCCCACCCCTGGGACCCCCCAAACCCACTGAGCCCCCCCCAAATCTCCCCACGACCCCCCCCCACCCCAAAACCTCACTGAACCCCCAAATCTCCCCCAGTTCCCCCCAAAACCCGAACCCCCCCCACCCCGTGACCCCCCCAAATTGCCCCCCCCCCCCCCCCTTGACTGGGTGGGGACCCACATGTCCCCTTGTGTCCCCCCCCCCACCCACCCCTGGGACCCCCCCACCCCTGAGCCCCCCCCAAATCTCCCCACGACCCCCCCCCACCCCCCAAAACCTCACTGAACCCCCAAATCTCCCCCAGTTCTCCCCCAAAACCCGAACCCCCCCCCACCCCTTCGACCCCCCCAAATTGCCC
>NW_028126732.1:0-43835 GCF_965231255.1 Vanellus vanellus
CTTTTTTGCTCCAAACAGCGCCGAAAGTGAAAAAAAAGGTGCTTTTGAGGATAGCGTGCGCAGGAAAGCAGAGAGGGCCAAATTGTCTGGGGCATTTGAAGGGGTTCCAGGAGGCAGTGAGAAGCAGCATCACTTTTCCCCGCTGGCACCTTTGCTGTGGCAGCAAAAGCTGGACGTTTGTCTTTTTGCTCCAAACAGCGCCGAAGTGAAAAAAGGTGCTTTTGAGGATAGAGTGCGCAGGAAAGCAGAGAGGGCCAAATTGTCTGGGGCATTTGAAGGGGTTCCAGGAGGCAGTGAGGACCAGCATCACTTTTCCCCGCTGCACCTTTGCTGTGGCAGCAAAAGTGGACGTTTGTCTTTTTGCTCCAAACAGCGCCGAAAGTGAAAAAAGGTGCTTTGAGGATAGAGTGCGCAGGAAACAGAGAGGGCCAAATTGTCTGGGGCATTTGAAGGGGTTCCAGGAGGCAGTGAGAAGCAGCATCACTTTCCCCGCTGGCACCTTTGCTGTGGCAGCAAAAGCTGGACGTTTGTCTTTTTGCTCCAAACAGCGCTGAAAGTGAAAAAAGGTGTTTTTGAGGATAGAGTGCGCAGGAAAGCAGAGAGGGCCAAATTGTCTGGGGCATTTGAAGGGGTTCCAGGAGGCAGTGAGGACCAGCATCACTTTTCCCCGCTGGCACCTTTGCTGTGGCAGCAAAAGCTGGACGTTTGTCTTTTTTGCTCCAAACAGCGCCGAAAGTGAAAAAAGGTGCTTTTGAGGATAGACTTGCAGGAAAGGAGAGAGGGCCCAATTGTCTGGGGCATTTGAAGGGGTTCCAGGAGGCAGTGAGGACCAGCATCACTTTTCCCCGCTGGCACCTTTGCTGTGGCAGCAAAAGCTGGACGTTTGTCTTTTTTGCTCCAAACAGCGCCGAAAGTGAAAAAAGGTGCTTTTGAGGATAGACTTTCAGGAAAGGAGAGAGGGCCCAATTGTCTGGGGCATTTGAAGGGGTTCCAGGAGGCAGTGAGAAGCAGCATCACTTTTCCCCGCTGGCACCTTTGCTGTGGCAGCAAAAGCTGGACGTTTGTCTTTTTTGCTCCAAACAGCGCTGAAAGTGAAAAAAGGTGTTTTTGAGGATAGAGTGCGCAGGAAAGCAGAGAGGGCCAAATTGTCTGGGGCATTTGAAGGGGTTCCAGGAGGCAGTGAGGACCAGCATCACTTTTCCCCGCTGGCACCTTTGCTGTGGCAGCAAAAGCTGGACGTTTGTCTTTTTTGCTCCAAACAGCGCCGAAAGTGAAAAAAGGTGCTTTTGAGGATAGAGTGCGCAGGAAAGCAGAGAGGGCCAAATTGTCTGGGGCATTTGAAGGGGTTCCAGGAGGCAGTGAGGACCAGCATCACTTTTCCCCGCTGGCACCTTTGCTGTGGCAGCAAAAGCTGGACGTTTGTCTTTTTTGCTCCAAACAGCGCCGAAAGTGAAAAAAGGTGCTTTTTGAGGATAGCGTGCGCAGGAAAGCAGAGAGGGCCAAATTGTCTGGGGCATTTGAAGGGGTTCCAGGAGGCAGTGAGAAGCAGCATCACTTTTCCCCGCTGGCACCTTTGCTGTGGCAGCAAAAGCTGGACGTTTGTCTTTTTTGCTCCAAACAGCGCCGAAAGTGAAAAAAGGTGCTTTTGAGGATAGACTTTTCAGGAAAGCAGAGAGGGCCAAATTGTCTGGGGCATTTGAAGGGGTTCCAGGAGGCAGTGAGAAGCAGCATCACTTTTCCCCGCTGGCACCTTTGCTGTGGCAGCAAAAGCTGGACGTTTGTCTTTTTTGCTCCAAACAGCGCCGAAAGTGAAAAAGGTGCTTTTGAGGATAGAGTGCGCAGGAAAGCAGAGAGGGCCAAATTGTCTGGGGCATTTGAAGGGGTTCCAGGAGGCAGTGAGAAGCAGCATCACTTTTCCCCGCTGGCACCTTTGCTGTGGCAGCAAAAGCTGGACGTTTGTCTTTTTTGCTCCAAACAGCGCCGAAAGTGAAAAAAGGTGCTTTTGAGGATAGAGTGCGCAGGAAAGCAGAGAGGGCCAAATTGTCTGGGGCATTTGAAGGGGTTCCAGGAGGCAGTGAGAGCAGCATCACTTTTCCCCGCTGGCACCTTTGCTGTGGCAGCAAAAGCTGGACGTTTGTCTTTTTTGCTCCAAACAGCGCCGAAAGTGAAAAAAGGTGCTTTTGAGGATAGCGTGCGCAGGAAAGCAGAGAGGGCCAAATTGTCTGGGGCATTTGAAGGGGTTCCAGGAGGCAGTGAGAAGCAGCATCACTTTTCCCCGCTGGCACCTTTGCTGTGGCAGCAAAAGCTGGACGTTTGTCTTTTTGCTCCAAACAGCGCCGAAAGTGAAAAAAGGTGCTTTTGAGGATAGACTTTTCAGGAAAGCAGAGAGGGCCAAATTGTCTGGGGCATTTGAAGGGGTTCCAGGAGGCAGTGAGGACCAGCATCACTTTTCCCGCTGGCACCTTTGCTGTGGCAGCAAAAGCTGGACGTTTGTCTTTTTTGCTCCAAACAGCGCCGAAAGTGAAAAAAGGTGCTTTTGAGGATAGAGTGCGCAGGAAAGCAGAGAGGGCCAAATTGTCTGGGGCATTTGAAGGGGTTCCAGGAGGCAGTGAGAAGCAGCATCACTTTTCCCCGCTGGCACCTTTGCTGTGGCAGCAAAAGCTGGACGTTTGTCTTTTTTGCTCCAAACAGCGCCGAAAGTGAAAAAAGGTGTTTGAGGATAGCGTGCGCAGGAAAGCAGAGAGGGCCAAATTGTCTGGGGCATTTGAAGGGGTTCCAGGAGGCAGTGAG
Source organism: Vanellus vanellus (assembly GCF_965231255.1). Lineage (NCBI taxonomy): Eukaryota > Metazoa > Chordata > Aves > Charadriiformes > Charadriidae > Vanellus > Vanellus vanellus. Next base: position 2,791 of record NW_028126732.1, read on the forward strand.
GACCAGCATCACTTTCCCCGCTGGCACCTTTGCTGTGGCAGCAAAAGCTGGACGTTTGTCTTTTTTGCTCCAAACAGCGCCGAAAGTGAAAAAAGGTGCTTTTGAGGATAGAGTGCGCAGGAAAGCAGAGAGGGCCAAATTGTCTGGGGCATTTGAAGGGGTTCCAGGAGGCAGTGAGGACCAGCATCACTTTTCCCCGCTGGCACCTTTGCTGTGGCAGCAAAGCTGGACGTTTGTCTTTTTTGCTCCAAACAGCGCCGAAAGTGAAAAAAGGTGCTTTTGAGGATAGACTTTTCAGGAAAGCAGAGAGGGCCAAATTGTCTGGGGCATTTGAAGGGGTTCCAGGAGGCAGTGAGGACCAGCATCACTTTTCCCCGCTGGCACCTTTGCTGTGGCAGCAAAAGCTGGACGTTTGTCTTTTTTGCTCCAAACAGCGCCGAAAGTGAAAAAAGGTGCTTTTGAGGATAGCGTGCGCAGGAAAGCAGAGAGGGCCAAATTGTCTGGGGCATTTGAAGGGGTTCCAGGAGGCAGTGAGAAGCAGCATCACTTTTCCCCGCTGGCACCTTTGCTGTGGCAGCAAAAGCTGGACGTTTGTCTTTTTTGCTCCAAACAGCGCCGAAAGTGAAAAAAGGTGCTTTTGAGGATAGAGTGCGCAGGAAAGCAGAGAGGGCCAAATTGTCTGGGGCATTTGAAGGGGTTCCAGGAGGCAGTGAGAAGCAGCATCACTTTTCCCCGCTGGCACCTTTGCTGTGGCAGCAAAAGCTGGACGTTTGTCTTTTTTGCTCCAAACAGCGCCGAAAGTGAAAAAAGGTGCTTTTGAGGATAGAGTGCGCAGGAAAGCAGAGAGGGCCAAATTGTCTGGGGCATTTGAAGGGGTTCCAGGAGGCAGTGAGAAGCAGCATCACTTTTCCCCGCTGGCACCTTTGCTGTGGCAGCAAAAGCTGGACGTTTGTCTTTTTTGCTCCAAACAGCGCCGAAAGTGAAAAAAGGTGCTTTTGAGGATAGCGTGCGCAGGAAAGCAGAGAGGGCCAAATTGTCTGGGGCATTTGAAGGGGTTCCAGGAGGCAGTGAGAAGCAGCATCACTTTTCCCCGCTGGCACCTTTGCTGTGGCAGCAAAAGCTGGACGTTTGTCTTTTTTGCTCCAAACAGCGCCGAAAGTGAAAAAAGTGCTTTTGAGGATAGACTTTTCAGGAAAGCAGAGAGGGCCAAATTGTCTGGGGCATTTGAAGGGGTTCCAGGAGGCAGTGAGGACCAGCATCACTTTTCCCCGCTGGCACCTTTGCTGTGGCAGCAAAAGCTGGACGTTTGTCTTTTTTGCTCCAAACAGCGCCGAAAGTGAAAAAAGGTGCTTTTGAGGATAGCGTGCGCAGGAAAGCAGAGAGGGCCAAATTGTCTGGGGCATTTGAAGGGGTTCCAGGAGGCAGTGAGAAGCAGCATCACTTTTCCCCGCTGGCACCTTTGCTGTGGCAGCAAAAGCTGGACGTTTGTCTTTTTTGCTCCAAACAGCGCCGAAAGTGAAAAAAGGTGCTTTTGAGGATAGAGTGCGCAGGAAAGCAGAGAGGGCCAAATTGTCTGGGGCATTTGAAGGGGTTCCAGGAGGCAGTGAGAAGCAGCATCACTTTTCCCCGCTGGCACCTTTGCTGTGGCAGCAAAAGCTGGACGTTTGTCTTTTTTGCTCCAAACAGCGCCGAAAGTGAAAAAAGGTGCTTTTGAGGATAGAGTGCGCAGGAAAGCAGAGAGGGCCAAATTGTCTGGGGCATTTGAAGGGGTTCCAGGAGGCAGTGAGAAGCAGCATCACTTTTCCCCGCTGGCACCTTTGCTGTGGCAGCAAAAGCTGGACGTTTGTCTTTTTTGCTCCAAACAGCGCCGAAAGTGAAAAAAGGTGCTTTTGAGGATAGCGTGCGCAGGAAAGCAGAGAGGGCCAAATTGTCTGGGGCATTTGAAGGGGTTCCAGGAGGCAGTGAGAAGCAGCATCACTTTTCCCCGCTGGCACCTTTGCTGTGGCAGCAAAAGCTGGACGTTTGTCTTTTTTGCTCCAAACAGCGCCGAAAGTGAAAAAAGGTGCTTTTGAGGATAGCGTGCGCAGGAAAGCAGAGAGGGCCAAATTGTCTGGGGCATTTGAAGGGGTTCCAGGAGGCAGTGAGAAGCAGCATCACTTTTCCCCGCTGGCACCTTTGCTGTGGCAGCAAAAGCTGGACGTTTGTCTTTTTTGCTCCAAACAGCGCCGAAAGTGAAAAAAGGTGCTTTTGAGGATAGCGTGCGCAGGAAAGCAGAGAGGGCCAAATTGTCTGGGGCATTTGAAGGGGTTCCAGGAGGCAGTGAGAAGCAGCATCACTTTTCCCCGCTGGCACCTTTGCTGTGGCAGCAAAAGCTGGACGTTTGTCTTTTTTGCTCCAAACAGCGCCGAAAGTGAAAAAAGTGCTTTTGAGGATAGACTTTTCAGGAAAGCAGAGAGGGCCAAATTGTCTGGGGCATTTGAAGGGGTTCCAGGAGGCAGTGAGGACCAGCATCACTTTTCCCCGCTGGCACCTTTGCTGTGGCAGCAAAAGCTGGACGTTTGTCTTTTTTGCTCCAAACAGCGCCGAAAGTGAAAAAAGGTGCTTTTGAGGATAGACTTTTCAGGAAAGCAGAGAGGGCCAAATTGTCTGGGGCATTTGAAGGGGTTCCAGGAGGCAGTGAGGACCAGCATCACTTTTCCCCGCTGGCACCTTTGCTGTGGCAGCAAAAGCTGGACGTTTGTCTTTTTTGCTCCAAACAGCGCCGAAAGTGAAAAAAGGTGCTTTTGAGGATAGAGTGCGCAGGAAAGCAGAGAGGGCCAAATTGTCTGGGGCATTTGAAGGGGTTCCAGGAGGCAGTGAGGACCAGCATCACTTTTCCCCGCTGGCACCTTTGCTGTGGCAGCAAAAGCTGGACGTTTGTCTTTTTTGCTCCAAACAGCGCCGAAAGTGAAAAAAGGTGCTTTTGAGGATAGACTTTTCAGGAAAGCAGAGAGGGCCAAATTGTCTGGGGCATTTGAAGGGGTTCCAGGAGGCAGTGAGAAGCAGCATCACTTTTCCCCGCTGGCACCTTTGCTGTGGCAGCAAAAGCTGGACGTTTGTCTTTTTTGCTCCAAACAGCGCCGAAAGTGAAAAAAGGTGCTTTTGAGGATAGCGTGCGCAGGAAAGCAGAGAGGGCCAAATTGTCTGGGGCATTTGAAGGGGTTCCAGGAGGCAGTGAGAAGCAGCATCACTTTTCCCCGCTGGCACCTTTGCTGTGGCAGCAAAAGCTGGACGTTTGTCTTTTTTGCTCCAAACAGCGCCGAAAGTGAAAAAAGGTGCTTTTGAGGATAGCGTGCGCAGGAAAGCAGAGAGGGCCAAATTGTCTGGGGCATTTGAAGGGGTTCCAGGAGGCAGTGAGAAGCAGCATCACTTTTCCCCGCTGGCACCTTTGCTGTGGCAGCAAAAGCTGGACGTTTGTCTTTTTTGCTCCAAACAGCGCCGAAAGTGAAAAAAGTGCTTTTGAGGATAGACTTTTCAGGAAAGCAGAGAGGGCCAAATTGTCTGGGGCATTTGAAGGGGTTCCAGGAGGCAGTGAGGACCAGCATCACTTTTCCCCGCTGGCACCTTTGCTGTGGCAGCAAAAGCTGGACGTTTGTCTTTTTTGCTCCAAACAGCGCCGAAAGTGAAAAAAGGTGCTTTTGAGGATAGACTTTTCAGGAAAGCAGAGAGGGCCAAATTGTCTGGGGCATTTGAAGGGGTTCCAGGAGGCAGTGAGGACCAGCATCACTTTTCCCCGCTGGCACCTTTGCTGTGGCAGCAAAAGCTGGACGTTTGTCTTTTTTGCTCCAAACAGCGCCGAAAGTGAAAAAAGGTGCTTTTGAGGATAGAGTGCGCAGGAAAGCAGAGAGGGCCAAATTGTCTGGGGCATTTGAAGGGGTTCCAGGAGGCAGTGAGGACCAGCATCACTTTTCCCCGCTGGCACCTTTGCTGTGGCAGCAAAAGCTGGACGTTTGTCTTTTTTGCTCCAAACAGCGCCGAAAGTGAAAAAAGGTGCTTTTGAGGATAGACTTTTCAGGAAAGCAGAGAGGGCCAAATTGTCTGGGGCATTTGAAGGGGTTCCAGGAGGCAGTGAGAAGCAGCATCACTTTTCCCCGCTGGCACCTTTGCTGTGGCAGCAAAAGCTGGACGTTTGTCTTTTTTGCTCCAAACAGCGCCGAAAGTGAAAAAAGGTGCTTTTGAGGATAGCGTGCGCAGGAAAGCAGAGAGGGCCAAATTGTCTGGGGCATTTGAAGGGGTTCCAGGAGGCAGTGAGAAGCAGCATCACTTTTCCCCGCTGGCACCTTTGCTGTGGCAGCAAAAGCTGGACGTTTGTCTTTTTTGCTCCAAACAGCGGCGAAAGTGAAAAAAGGTGCTTTTGAGGATAGACTTTTCAGGAAAGCAGAGAGGGCCAAATTGTCTGGGGCATTTGAAGGGGTTCCAGGAGGCAGTGAGGACCAGCATCACTTTTCCCCGCTGGCACCTTTGCTGTGGCAGCAAAAGCTGGACGTTTGTCTTTTTTGCTCCAAACAGCACCGAAAGTGAAAAAAGGTGCTTTTGTGGATAGCGTGCGCAGGAAACAGAGAGGGCCAAATTGTCTGGGGCATTTGAAGGGGTTCCAGGAGGCAGTGAGAAGCAGCATCACTTTTCCCCGCTGGCACCTTTGCTGTGGCAGCAAAAGCTGGACGTTTGTCTTTTTTGCTCCAAACAGCGCCGAAAGTGAAAAAAGGTGCTTTTGAGGATAGCGTGCGCAGGAAAGCAGAGAGGGCCAAATTGTCTGGGGCATTTGAAGGGGTTCCAGGAGGCAGTGAGAAGCAGCATCACTTTTCCCCGCTGGCACCTTTGCTGTGGCAGCAAAAGCTGGACGTTTGTCTTTTTTGCTCCAAACAGCGCCGAAAGTGAAAAAAGGTGCTTTTGAGGATAGAGTGCGCAGGAAAGCAGAGAGGGCCAAATTGTCTGGGGCATTTGAAGGGGTTCCAGGAGGCAGTGAGGACCAGCATCACTTTTCCCCGCTGGCACCTTTGCTGTGGCAGCAAAAGCTGGACGTTTGTCTTTTTTGCTCCAAACAGCGCCGAAAGTGAAAAAAGGTGCTTTTGAGGATAGAGTGCGCAGGAAACAGAGAGGGCCAAATTGTCTGGGGCATTTGAAGGGGTTCCAGGAGGCAGTGAGAAGCAGCATCACTTTTCCCCGCTGGCACCTTTGCTGTGGCAGCAAAAGCTGGACGTTTGTCTTTTTTGCTCCAAACAGCGCTGAAAGTGAAAAAAGGTGTTTTTGAGGATAGAGTGCGCAGGAAAGCAGAGAGGGCCAAATTGTCTGGGGCATTTGAAGGGGTTCCAGGAGGCAGTGAGGACCAGCATCACTTTTCCCCGCTGGCACCTTTGCTGTGGCAGCAAAAGCTGGACGTTTGTCTTTTTTGCTCCAAACAGCGCCGAAAGTGAAAAAAGGTGCTTTTGAGGATAGACTTTTCAGGAAAGGAGAGAGGGCCCAATTGTCTGGGGCATTTGAAGGGGTTCCAGGAGGCAGTGAGGACCAGCATCACTTTTCCCCGCTGGCACCTTTGCTGTGGCAGCAAAAGCTGGACGTTTGTCTTTTTTGCTCCAAACAGCGCCGAAAGTGAAAAAAGGTGCTTTTGAGGATAGACTTTTCAGGAAAGGAGAGAGGGCCCAATTGTCTGGGGCATTTGAAGGGGTTCCAGGAGGCAGTGAGAAGCAGCATCACTTTTCCCCGCTGGCACCTTTGCTGTGGCAGCAAAAGCTGGACGTTTGTCTTTTTTGCTCCAAACAGCGCTGAAAGTGAAAAAAGGTGTTTTTGAGGATAGAGTGCGCAGGAAAGCAGAGAGGGCCAAATTGTCTGGGGCATTTGAAGGGGTTCCAGGAGGCAGTGAGGACCAGCATCACTTTTCCCCGCTGGCACCTTTGCTGTGGCAGCAAAAGCTGGACGTTTGTCTTTTTTGCTCCAAACAGCGCCGAAAGTGAAAAAAGGTGCTTTTGAGGATAGAGTGCGCAGGAAAGCAGAGAGGGCCAAATTGTCTGGGGCATTTGAAGGGGTTCCAGGAGGCAGTGAGAAGCAGCATCACTTTTCCCCGCTGGCACCTTTGCTGTGGCAGCAAAAGCTGGACGTTTGTCTTTTTTGCTCCAAACAGCGCCGAAAGTGAAAAAAGGTGCTTTTGAGGATAGCGTGCGCAGGAAAGCAGAGAGGGCCAAATTGTCTGGGGCATTTGAAGGGGTTCCAGGAGGCAGTGAGAAGCGCATCACTTTCCCCGCTGGCACCTTTGCTGTGGCAGCAAAGCTGGACGTTTGTCTTTTTTGCTCCAAACAGCGCCGAAAGTGAAAAAGGTGCTTTTGAGGATAGCGTGCGCAGGAAAGCAGAGAGGGCCAAATTGGTCTGGGGCATTTGAAGGGGTTCCAGGAGGCAGTGAGAAGCAGCATCACTTTTCCCCGCTGGCACCTTTGCTGTGGCAGCAAAAGCTGGACGTTTGTCTTTTTGCTCCAAACAGCGCCGAAAGTGAAAAAAGGTGCTTTTGAGGATAGAGTGCGCAGGAAACAGAGAGGGCCAAATTGTCTGGGGCATTTTGAAGGGGTTCCAGGAGGCAGTGAGAAGCAGCATCACTTTTCCCCGCTGGCACCTTGCTGTGGCAGCAAAAGCTGGACGTTTGTCTTTTTTGCTCCAAACAGCGGCGAAAGTGAAAAAAGGTGCTTTTGAGGATAGACTTTTTCAGGAAAGCAGAGAGGGCCAAATTGTCTGGGGCATTTGAAGGGGTCCAGGAGGCAGTGAGGACCAGCATCACTTTTCCCCGCTGGCACCTTTGCTGTGGCAGCAAAGCTGGACGTTGTCTTTTTTGCTCCAAACAGCACCGAAAGTGAAAAAAGGTGCTTTTGAGGATAGCGTGCGCAGGAAACAGAGAGGGCCAAATTGTCTGGGGCATTTGAAGGGGTTCCAGGAGGCAGTGAGAAGCAGCATCACTTTTCCCCGCTGGCACCTTTGCTGTGGCAGCAAAAGCTGGACGTTTGTCTTTTTTGCTCCAAACCAGCGCCGAAAGTGAAAAAGGTGCTTTTGAGGATAGAGTGCGCAGGAAAGCAGAGAGGGCCAAATTGTCTGGGGCATTTGAAGGGGTTCCAGGAGGCAGTGAGAAGCAGCATCACTTTTCCCCGCTGGCACCTTTGCTGTGGCAGCAAAAGCTGGACGTTTGTCTTTTTTGCTCCAAACAGCGCCGAAAGTGAAAAAAGGTGCTTTTGAGGATAGCGTGCGCAGGAAAGCAGAGAGGGCCAAATTGTCTGGGGCATTTGAAGGGGTTCCAGGAGGCAGTGAGAAGCAGCATCACTTTTCCCCGCTGGCACCTTTGCTGTGGCAGCAAAAGCTGGACGTTTGTCTTTTTTGCTCCAAACAGCGGCGAAAGTGAAAAAAGGTGCTTTTGAGGATAGACTTTTCAGGAAAGCAGAGAGGGCCAAATTGTCTGGGGCATTTGAAGGGGTTCCAGGAGGCAGTGAGGACCAGCATCACTTTTCCCGCTGGCACCTTTGCTGTGGCAGCAAAAGCTGGACGTTTGTCTTTTTGCTCCAACAGCACCGAAAGTGAAAAAAGGTGCTTTTGAGGATAGCGTGCGCAGGAAAGCAGAGAGGGCCAAATTGTCTGGGGCATTTGAAGGGGTTCCAGGAGGCAGTGAGGACCAGCATCACTTTTCCCGCTGGCACCTTTGCTGTGGCAGCAAAAGCTGGACGTTTGTCTTTTTTGCTCCAAACAGCGCTGAAAGTGAAAAAAGGTGTTTTGAGGATAGAGTGCGCAGGAAAGCAGAGAGGGCCAAATTGTCTGGGGCATTTGAAGGGGTTCCAGGAGGCAGTGAGGACCAGCATCACTTTTCCCCGCTGGCACCTTTGCTGTGGCAGCAAAAGCTGGACGTTGTCTTTTTTGCTCCAAACAGCGCCGAAAGTGAAAAAAGGTGCTTTTGAGGATAGCGTGCGCAGGAAAGCAGAGAGGGCCAAATTGTCTGGGCATTTGAAGGGGTTCCAGGAGGCAGTGAGGGACCAGCATCACTTTTCCCCGCTGGCACCTTTGCTGTGGCAGCAAAGCTGACGTTTGTCCTTTTTGCTCCAAACAGCGCCGAAAGTGAAAAAGGTGCTTTTGAGGATAGAGTGCGCAGGAAAGCAGAGAGGGCCAAATTGTCTGGGCATTTGAAGGGGTTCCAGGAGGCAGTGAGAAGCAGCATCACTTTTCCCCGCTGGCACCTTTGCTGTGGCAGCAAAAGCTGGACGTTTGTCTTTTTTGCTCCAAACAGCGCCGAAAGTGAAAAAAGGTGCTTTTGAGGATAGAGTGCGCAGGAAAGCAGAGAGGGCCAAATTGTCTGGGGCATTTGAAGGGGTTCCAGGAGGCAGTGAGAAGCAGCATCACTTTTCCCCGCTGGCACCTTTGCTGTGGCAGCAAAAGCTGGACGTTTGTCTTTTTTGCTCCAAACAGCGCCGAAAGTGAAAAAAGGTGCTTTTGAGGATACGTGCGCAGGAAAGCAGAGAGGGGCCAAATTGTTCTGGGGCATTTGAAGGGGTTCCAGGAGGCAGTGAGAAGCAGCATCACTTTTCCCCGCTGGCACCTTTGCTGTGGCAGCAAAAGCTGGACGTTTGTCTTTTTTGCTCCAAACAGCGCCGAAAGTGAAAAAAGTGCTTTTGAGGATAGACTTTCAGGAAAGCAGAGAGGGCCAAATTGTCTGGGGCATTTGAAGGGGTTCCAGGAGGCAGTGAGGACCAGCATCACTTTCCCCGCTGGCACCTTTGCTGTGGCAGCAAAAGCTGGACGTTTGTCTTTTTTGCTCCAAACAGCGCCGAAAGTGAAAAAAAGGTGCTTTTGAGGATAGACTTTTCAGGAAAGCAGAGAGGGCCAAATTGTCTGGGCATTTGAAGGGGTTCCAGGAGGCAGTGAGGACCAGCATCACTTTTCCCCGCTGGCACCTTTGCTGTGGCAGCAAAAGCTGGACGTTGTCTTTTTTGCTCCAAACAGCGCCGAAAGTGAAAAAAGGTGCTTTTGAGGATAGAGAGCGCAGGAAAGCAGAGAGGGCCAAATTGTCCTGGGGACATTTGGAAGGGGTTTCCAGGAGGCAGTGAGAAGCAGCATCCACTTTTCCCCGCTGGCACCTTTGCTGTGGCAGCAAAAGCTGGACGTTTGTCTTTTTTGCTCCAAACAGCGCCGAAAGTGAAAAAAGGTGCTTTTGAGGATAGAGTGCGCAGGAAAGCAGAGAGGGCCAAATTGTCTGGGGCATTTGAAGGGGTTCCAGGAGGCAGTGAGGACCAGCATCACTTTTCCCCGCTGGCACCTTTGCTGTGGCAGCAAAAGCTGGACGTTTGTCTTTTTTGCTCCAAAAAGCGCCGAAAGTGAAAAAAGGTGCTTTTGAGGATAGACTTTTCAGGAAAGCAGAGAGGGCCAAATTGTCTGGGGCATTTGAAGGGGTTCCAGGAGGCAGTGAGGACCAGCATCACTTTTCCCCGCTGGCACCTTTGCTGTGGCAGCAAAAGCTGGACGTTTGTCTTTTTTGCTCCAAACAGCGCCGAAAGTGAAAAAAGGTGCTTTTGAGGATAGAGTGCGCAGGAAAGCAGAGAGGGCCAAATTGTCTGGGGCATTTGAAGGGGTTCCAGGAGGCAGTGAGGACCAGCATCACTTTTCCCCGCTGGCACCTTTGCTGTGGCAGCAAAAGCTGGACATTTGTCTTTTTTGCTCCAAACAGCGACGAAAGTGAAAAAAGGTGCTTTTGAGGATAGACTTTTCAGGAAAGCAGAGAGGGCCAAATTGTCTGGGGCATTTGAAGGGGTTCCAGGAGGCAGTGAGAAGCAGCATCACTTTTCCCCGCTGGCACCTTTGCTGTGGCAGCAAAAGCTGGACGTTTGTCTTTTTTGCTCCAAACAGCGCCGAAAGTGAAAAAAGGTGCTTTTGAGGATAGCGTGCGCAGGAAAGCAGAGAGGGCCAAATTGTCTGGGGCATTTGAAGGGGTTCCAGGAGGCAGTGAGAAGCAGCATCACTTTTCCCCGCTGGCACCTTTGCTGTGGCAGCAAAAGCTGGACGTTTGTCTTTTTTGCTCCAAACAGCGGCGAAAGTGAAAAAAGGTGCTTTTGAGGATAGACTTTTCAGGAAAGCAGAGAGGGCCAAATTGTCTGGGGCATTTGAAGGGGTTCCAGGAGGCAGTGAGGACCAGCATCACTTTTCCCCGCTGGCACCTTTGCTGTGGCAGCAAAAGCTGGACGTTTGTCTTTTTTGCTCCAAACAGCACCGAAAGTGAAAAAAGGTGCTTTTGAGGATAGCGTGCGCAGGAAACAGAGAGGGCCAAATTGTCTGGGGCATTTGAAGGGGTTCCAGGAGGCAGTGAGAAGCAGCATCACTTTTCCCCGCTGGCACCTTTGCTGTGGCAGCAAAAGCTGGACGTTTGTCTTTTTTGCTCCAAACAGCGCCGAAAGTGAAAAAAGGTGCTTTTGAGGATAGCGTGCGCAGGAAAGCAGAGAGGGCCAAATTGTCTGGGGCATTTGAAGGGGTTCCAGGAGGCAGTGAGAAGCAGCATCACTTTTCCCCGCTGGCACCTTTGCTGTGGCAGCAAAAGCTGGACGTTTGTCTTTTTTGCTCCAAACAGCGCCGAAAGTGAAAAAAGGTGCTTTTGAGGATAGAGTGCGCAGGAAAGCAGAGAGGGCCAAATTGTCTGGGGCATTTGAAGGGGTTCCAGGAGGCAGTGAGGACCAGCATCACTTTTCCCCGCTGGCACCTTTGCTGTGGCAGCAAAAGCTGGACGTTTGTCTTTTTTGCTCCAAACAGCGCCGAAAGTGAAAAAAGGTGCTTTTGAGGATAGAGTGCGCAGGAAACAGAGAGGGCCAAATTGTCTGGGGCATTTGAAGGGGTTCCAGGAGGCAGTGAGAAGCAGCATCACTTTTCCCCGCTGGCACCTTTGCTGTGGCAGCAAAAGCTGGACGTTTGTCTTTTTTGCTCCAAACAGCGCTGAAAGTGAAAAAAGGTGTTTTTGAGGATAGAGTGCGCAGGAAAGCAGAGAGGGCCAAATTGTCTGGGGCATTTGAAGGGGTTCCAGGAGGCAGTGAGGACCAGCATCACTTTTCCCCGCTGGCACCTTTGCTGTGGCAGCAAAAGCTGGACGTTTGTCTTTTTTGCTCCAAACAGCGCCGAAAGTGAAAAAAGGTGCTTTTGAGGATAGAGTGCGCAGGAAAGCAGAGAGGGCCAAATTGTCTGGGGCATTTGAAGGGGTTCCAGGAGGCAGTGAGGACCAGCATCACTTTTCCCCGCTGGCACCTTTGCTGTGGCAGCAAAAGCTGGACGTTTGTCTTTTTTGCTCCAAACAGCGCCGAAAGTGAAAAAAGGTGCTTTTGAGGATAGAGTGCGCAGGAAACAGAGAGGGCCAAATTGTCTGGGGCATTTGAAGGGGTTCCAGGAGGCAGTGAGAAGCAGCATCACTTTTCCCCGCTGGCACCTTTGCTGTGGCAGCAAAAGCTGGACGTTTGTCTTTTTTGCTCCAAACAGCGCCGAAAGTGAAAAAAGGTGCTTTTGAGGATAGCGTGCGCAGGAAAGCAGAGAGGGCCAAATTGTCTGGGGCATTTGAAGGGGTTCCAGGAGGCAGTGAGAAGCAGCATCACTTTTCCCCGCTGGCACCTTTGCTGTGGCAGCAAAAGCTGGACGTTTGTCTTTTTTGCTCCAAACAGCGCCGAAAGTGAAAAAAGGTGCTTTTGAGGATAGAGTGCGCAGGAAAGCAGAGAGGGCCAAATTGTCTGGGGCATTTGAAGGGGTTCCAGGAGGCAGTGAGGACCAGCATCACTTTTCCCCGCTGGCACCTTTGCTGTGGCAGCAAAAGCTGGACGTTTGTCTTTTTTGCTCCAAACAGCGCCGAAAGTGAAAAAAGGTGCTTTTGAGGATAGAGTGCGCAGGAAAGCAGAGAGGGCCAAATTGTCTGGGGCATTTGAAGGGGTTCCAGGAGGCAGTGAGAAGCAGCATCACTTTTCCCCGCTGGCACCTTTGCTGTGGCAGCAAAAGCTGGACGTTTGTCTTTTTTGCTCCAAACAGCGCCGAAAGTGAAAAAAGGTGCTTTTGAGGATAGCGTGCGCAGGAAAGCAGAGAGGGCCAAATTGTCTGGGGCATTTGAAGGGGTTCCAGGAGGCAGTGAGAAGCAGCATCACTTTTCCCCGCTGGCACCTTTGCTGTGGCAGCAAAAGCTGGACGTTTGTCTTTTTTGCTCCAAACAGCGCCGAAAGTGAAAAAAGTGCTTTTGAGGATAGACTTTTCAGGAAAGCAGAGAGGGCCAAATTGTCTGGGGCATTTGAAGGGGTTCCAGGAGGCAGTGAGGACCAGCATCACTTTTCCCCGCTGGCACCTTTGCTGTGGCAGCAAAAGCTGGACGTTTGTCTTTTTTGCTCCAAACAGCGCCGAAAGTGAAAAAAGGTGCTTTTGAGGATAGACTTTTCAGGAAAGCAGAGAGGGCCAAATTGTCTGGGGCATTTGAAGGGGTTCCAGGAGGCAGTGAGGACCAGCATCACTTTTCCCCGCTGGCACCTTTGCTGTGGCAGCAAAAGCTGGACGTTTGTCTTTTTTGCTCCAAACAGCACCGAAAGTGAAAAAAGGTGCTTTTGAGGATAGCGTGCGCAGGAAACAGAGAGGGCCAAATTGTCTGGGGCATTTGAAGGGGTTCCAGGAGGCAGTGAGAAGCAGCATCACTTTTCCCCGCTGGCACCTTTGCTGTGGCAGCAAAAGCTGGACGTTTGTCCTTTTTGCTCCAAACAGCGCCGAAAGTGAAAAAAGGTGCTTTTGAGGATAGCGTGCGCAGGAAAGCAGAGAGGGCCAAATTGTCTGGGGCATTTGAAGGGGTTCCAGGAGGCAGTGAGAAGCAGCATCACTTTTCCCCGCTGGCACCTTTGCTGTGGCAGCAAAAGCTGGACGTTTGTCTTTTTTGCTCCAAACAGCGCCGAAAGTGAAAAAAGGTGCTTTTGAGGATAGCGTGCGCAGGAAAGCAGAGAGGGCCAAATTGTCTGGGGCATTTAAAGGGGTTCCAGGAGGCAGTGAGAAGCAGCATCACTTTTCCCCGCTGGCACCTTTGCTGTGGCAGCAAAAGCTGGACGTTTGTCTTTTTTGCTCCAAACAGCGCCGAAAGTGAAAAAAGGTGCTTTTGAGGATAGAGTGCGCAGGAAAGCAGAGAGGGCCAAATTGTCTGGGGCATTTGAAGGGGTTCCAGGAGGCAGTGAGGACCAGCATCACTTTTCCCCGCTGGCACCTTTGCTGTGGCAGCAAAAGCTGGACGTTTGTCCTTTTTGCTCCAAACAGCGCCGAAAGTGAAAAAAGGTGCTTTTGAGGATAGCGTGCGCAGGAAAGCAGAGAGGGCCAAATTGTCTGGGGCATTTGAAGGGGTTCCAGGAGGCAGTGAGAAGCAGCATCACTTTTCCCCGCTGGCACCTTTGCTGTGGCAGCAAAAGCTGGACGTTTGTCTTTTTTGCTCCAAACAGCGCCGAAAGTGAAAAAAGGTGCTTTTGAGGATAGAGTGCGCAGGAAAGCAGAGAGGGCCAAATTGTCTGGGGCATTTGAAGGGGTTCCAGGAGGCAGTGAGGACCAGCATCACTTTTCCCCGCTGGCACCTTTGCTGTGGCAGCAAAAGCTGGACGTTTGTCCTTTTTGCTCCAAACAGCGACGAAAGTGAAAAAAGGTGCTTTTGAGGATAGCGTGCGCAGGAAAGCAGAGAGGGCCAAATTGTCTGGGGCATTTGAAGGGGTTCCAGGAGGCAGTGAGAAGCAGCATCACTTTTCCCCGCTGGCACCTTTGCTGTGGCAGCAAAAGCTGGACGTTTGTCTTTTTTGCTCCAAACAGCGCCGAAAGTGAAAAAAGGTGCTTTTGAGGATAGAGTGCGCAGGAAAGCAGAGAGGGCCAAATTGTCTGGGGCATTTGAAGGGGTTCCAGGAGGCAGTGAGAAGCAGCATCACTTTTCCCCGCTGGCACCTTTGCTGTGGCAGCAAAAGCTGGACGTTTGTCTTTTTTGCTCCAAACAGCGCCGAAAGTGAAAAAAGGTGCTTTTGAGGATAGACTTTTCAGGAAAGCAGAGAGGGCCAAATTGTCTGGGGCATTTGAAGGGGTTCCAGGAGGCAGTGAGGACCAGCATCACTTTTCCCCGCTGGCACCTTTGCTGTGGCAGCAAAAGCTGGACGTTTGTCTTTTTTGCTCCAAACAGCGCCGAAAGTGAAAAAAGGTGCTTTTGAGGATAGCGTGCGCAGGAAAGCAGAGAGGGCCAAATTGTCTGGGGCATTTGAAGGGGTTCCAGGAGGCAGTGAGGACCAGCATCACTTTTCCCCGCTGGCACCTTTGCTGTGGCAGCAAAAGCTGGACGTTTGTCTTTTTTGCTCCAAACAGCACCGAAAGTGAAAAAAGGTGCTTTTGAGGATAGCGTGCGCAGGAAAGCAGAGAGGGCCAAATTGTCTGGGGCATTTGAAGGGGTTCCAGGAGGCAGTGAGGACCAGCATCACTTTTCCCCGCTGGCACCTTTGCTGTGGCAGCAAAAGCTGGACGTTTGTCTTTTTTGCTCCAAACAGCGCCGAAAGTGAAAAAAGGTGCTTTTGAGGATAGAGTGCGCAGGAAACAGAGAGGGCCAAATTGTCTGGGGCATTTGAAGGGGTTCCAGGAGGCAGTGAGAAGCAGCATCACTTTTCCCCGCTGGCACCTTTGCTGTGGCAGCAAAAGCTGGACGTTTGTCTTTTTTGCTCCAAACAGCGCCGAAAGTGAAAAAAGGTGCTTTTGAGGATAGACTTTTCAGGAAAGCAGAGAGGGCCAAATTGTCTGGGGCATTTGAAGGGGTTCCAGGAGGCAGTGAGAAGCAGCATCACTTTTCCCCGCTGGCACCTTTGCTGTGGCAGCAAAAGCTGGACGTTTGTCTTTTTTGCTCCAAACAGCGCCGAAAGTGAAAAAAGGTGCTTTTGAGGATAGACTTTTCAGGAAAGCAGAGAGGGCCAAATTGTCTGGGGCATTTGAAGGGGTTCCAGGAGGCAGTGAGAAGCAGCATCACTTTTCCCCGCTGGCACCTTTGCTGTGGCAGCAAAAGCTGGACGTTTGTCTTTTTTGCTCCAAACAGCGGCGAAAGTGAAAAAAGGTGCTTTTGAGGATAGACTTTTCAGGAAAGGAGAGAGGGCCCAATTGTCTGGGGCATTTGAAGGGGTTCCAGGAGGCAGTGAGGACCAGCATCACTTTTCCCCGCTGGCACCTTTGCTGTGGCAGCAAAAGCTGGACGTTTTTTCTTTTTTGCTCCAAACAGCACCGAAAGTGAAAAAAGGTGCTTTTGAGGATAGAGTGCGCAGGAAAGCAGAGAGGGCCAAATTGTCTGGGGCATTTGAAGGGGTTCCAGGAGGCAGTGAGGACCAGCATCACTTTTCCCCGCTGGCACCTTTGCTGTGGCAGCAAAAGCTGGACGTTTGTCTTTTTTGCTCCAAACAGCGCCGAAAGTGAAAAAAGGTGCTTTTGAGGATAGAGTGCGCAGGAAACAGAGAGGGCCAAATTGTCTGGGGCATTTGAAGGGGTTCCAGGAGGCAGTGAGAAGCAGCATCACTTTTCCCCGCTGGCACCTTTGCTGTGGCAGCAAAAGCTGGACGTTTGTCTTTTTTGCTCCAAACAGCGCCGAAAGTGAAAAAAGGTGCTTTTGAGGATAGCGTGCGCAGGAAAGCAGAGAGGGCCAAATTGTCTGGGGCATTTGAAGGGGTTCCAGGAGGCAGTGAGAAGCAGCATCACTTTTCCCCGCTGGCACCTTTGCTGTGGCAGCAAAAGCTGGACGTTTGTCTTTTTTGCTCCAAACAGCGGCGAAAGTGAAAAAAGGTGCTTTTGAGGATAGACTTTTCAGGAAAGGAGAGAGGGCCCAATTGTCTGGGGCATTTGAAGGGGTTCCAGGAGGCAGTGAGGACCAGCATCACTTTTCCCCGCTGGCACCTTTGCTGTGGCAGCAAAAAGACAAACGTCCAGCTTTTGCTGCCACAGCAAAGGTGCCAGCGGGGAAAAGTGATGCTGCTTCTCACTGCCTCCTGGAACCCCTTCAAATGCCCCAGACAATTTGGCCCTCTCTGCTTTCCTGCGCACTCTATCCTCAAAAGCACCTTTTTTCACTTTCGGCGCTGTTTGGAGCAAAAAAGACAAACGTCCAGCTTTTGCTGCCACAGCAAAGGTGCCAGCGGGGAAAAGTGATGCTGGTCCTCACTGCCTCCTGGAACCCCTTCAAATGCCCCAGACAATTTGGCCCTCTCTGCTTTCCTGCGCACTCTATCCTCAAAAGCACCTTTTTTCACTTTCGGCGCTGTTTGGAGCAAAAAAGACAAACGTCCAGCTTTTGCTGCCACAGCAAAGGTGCCAGCGGGGAAAAGTGATGCTGCTTCTCACTGCCTCCTGGAACCCCTTCAAATGCCCCAGACAATTTGGCCCTCTCTGCTTTCCTGCGCACGCTATCCTCAAAAGCACCTTTTTTCACTTTCGGCGCTGTTTGGAGCAAAAAAGACAAACGTCCAGCTTTTGCTGCCACAGCAAAGGTGCCAGCGGGGAAAAGTGATGCTGCTTCTCACTGCCTCCTGGAACCCCTTCAAATGCCCCAGACAATTTGGCCCTCTCTGCTTTCCTGCGCACGCTATCCTCAAAAGCACCTTTTTTCACTTTCGGTGCTGTTTGGAGCAAAAAAGACAAACGTCCAGCTTTTGCTGCCACAGCAAAGGTGCCAGCGGGGAAAAGTGATGCTGGTCCTCACTGCCTCCTGGAACCCCTTCAAATGCCCCAGACAATTTGGCCCTCTCTGCTTTCCTGAAAAGTCTATCCTCAAAAGCACCTTTTTTCACTTTCGCCGCTGTTTGGAGCAAAAAAGACAAACGTCCAGCTTTTGCTGCCACAGCAAAGGTGCCAGCGGGGAAAAGTGATGCTGCTTCTCACTGCCTCCTGGAACCCCTTCAAATGCCCCAGACAATTTGGCCCTCCCTGCTTTCCTGCGCACGCTATCCTCAAAAGCACCTTTTTTCACTTTCGGCGCTGTTTGGAGCAAAAAAGACAAACGTCCAGCTTTTGCTGCCACAGCAAAGGTGCCAGCGGGGAAAAGTGATGCTGCTTCTCACTGCCTCCTGGAACCCCTTCAAATGCCCCAGACAATTTGGCCCTCTCTGCTTTCCTGCGCACGCTATCCTCAAAAGCACCTTTTTTCACTTTCGGCGCTGTTTGGAGCAAAAAAGACAAACGTCCAGCTTTTGCTGCCACAGCAAAGGTGCCAGCGGGGAAAAGTGATGCTGCTTCTCACTGCCTCCTGGAACCCCTTCAAATGCCCCAGACAATTTGGCCCTCTCTGCTTTCCTGCGCACTCTATCCTCAAAAGCACCTTTTTTCACTTTCGGCGCTGTTTGGAGCAAAAAAGACAAACGTCCAGCTTTTGCTGCCACAGCAAAGGTGCCAGCGGGGAAAAGTGATGCTGCTTCTCACTGCCTCCTGGAACCCCTTCAAATGCCCCAGACAATTTGGCCCTCTCTGCTTTCCTGCGCACGCTATCCTCAAAAGCACCTTTTTTCACTTTCGGCGCTGTTTGGAGCAAAAAAGACAAACGTCCAGCTTTTGCTGCCACAGCAAAGGTGCCAGCGGGGAAAAGTGATGCTGCTTCTCACTGCCTCCTGGAACCCCTTCAAATGCCCCAGACAATTTGGCCCTCTCTGCTTTCCTGCGCACGCTATCCTCAAAAGCACCTTTTTTCACTTTCGTCGCTGTTTGGAGCAAAAAGGACAAACGTCCAGCTTTTGCTGCCACAGCAAAGGTGCCAGCGGGGAAAAGTGATGCTGCTTCTCACTGCCTCCTGGAACCCCTTCAAATGCCCCAGACAATTTGGCCCTCTCTGCTTTCCTGAAAAGTCTATCCTCAAAAGCACCTTTTTTCACTTTCGGCGCTGTTTGGAGCAAAAAAGACAAACGTCCAGCTTTTGCTGCCACAGCAAAGGTGCCAGCGGGGAAAAGTGATGCTGGTCCTCACTGCCTCCTGGAACCCCTTCAAATGCCCCAGACAATTTGGCCCTCTCTGCTTTCCTGCACACTCTATCCTCAAAAGCACCTTTTTTCACTTTCGGCGCTGTTTGGAGCAAAAAAGACAAACGTCCAGCTTTTGCTGCCACAGCAAAGGTGCCAGCGGGGAAAAGTGATGCTGGTCCTCACTGCCTCCTGGAACCCCTTCAAATGCCCCAGACAATTTGGCCCTCTCTGCTTTCCTGCGCACTCTATCCTCAAAAGCACCTTTTTTCACTTTCGGCGCTGTTTGGAGCAAAAAAGACAAACGTCCAGCTTTTGCTGCCACAGCAAAGGTGCCAGCGGGGAAAAGTGATGCTGCTTCTCACTGCCTCCTGGAACCCCTTCAAATGCCCCAGACAATTTGGCCCTCTCTGCTTTCTTGCGCACTCTATCCTCAAAAACACCTTTTTTCACTTTCGGTGCTGTTTGGAGCAAAAAAGACAAACCTCCAGCTTTTGCTGCCACAGCAAAGGTGCCAGCGGGGAAAAGTGATGCTGCTTCTCACTGCCTCCTGGAACCCCTTCAAATGCCCCAGACAATTGGGCCCTCTCTCCTTTCCTGAAAAGTCTATCCTCAAAAGCACCTTTTTTCACTTTCGGCGCTGTTTGGAGCAAAAAAGACAAACGTCCAGCTTTTGCTGCCACAGCAAACGTGCCAGCGGGGAAAAGTGATGCTGGTCCTCACTGCCTCCTGGAACCCCTTCAAATGCCCCAGACAATTTGGCCCTCTCTGCTTTCCTGAAAAGTCTATCCTCAAAAGCACCTTTTTTCACTTTCGCCGCTGTTTGGAGCAAAAAAGACAAACGTCCAGCTTTTGCTGCCACAGCAAAGGTGCCAGCGGGGAAAAGTGATGCTGCTTCTCACTGCCTCCTGGAACCCCTTCAAATGCCCCAGACAATTTGGCCCTCTCTGTTTCCTGCGCACTCTATCCTCAAAAGCACCTTTTTTCACTTTCGGCGCTGTTTGGAGCAAAAAAGACAAACGTCCAGCTTTTGCTGCCACAGCAAAGGTGCCAGCGGGGAAAAGTGATGCTGCTTCTCACTGCCTCCTGGAACCCCTTCAAATGCCCCAGACAATTTGGCCCTCTCTGTTTCCTGCGCACTCTATCCTCAAAAGCACCTTTTTTCACTTTCGGCGCTGTTTGGAGCAAAAAAGACAAACGTCCAGCTTTTGCTGCCACAGCAAAGGTGCCAGCGGGGAAAAGTGATGCTGGTCCTCACTGCCTCCTGGAACCCCTTCAAATGCCCCAGACAATTTGGCCCTCTCTGCTTTCCTGCGCACTCTATCCTCAAAAGCACCTTTTTTCACTTTCGACGCTGTTTGGAGCAAAAAAGACAAACGTCCAGCTTTTGCTGCCACAGCAAAGGTGCCAGCGGGGAAAAGTGATGCTGCTTCTCACTGCCTCCTGGAACCCCTTCAAATGCCCCAGACAATTTGGCCCTCTCTGCTTTCCTGCGCACGCTATCCTCAAAAGCACCTTTTTTCACTTTCGGCGCTGTTTGGAGCAAAAAAGACAAACGTCCAGCTTTTGCTGCCACAGCAAAGGTGCCAGCGGGGAAAAGTGATGCTGGTCCTCACTGCCTCCTGGAACCCCTTCAAATGCCCCAGACAATTTGGCCCTCTCTGCTTTCCTGCGCACGCTATCCTCAAAAGCACCTTTTTTCACTTTCGGTGCTGTTTGGAGCAAAAAAGACAAACGTCCAGCTTTTGCTGCCACAGCAAAGGTGCCAGCGGGGAAAAGTGATGCTGGTCCTCACTGCCTCCTGGAACCCCTTCAAATGCCCCAGACAATTTGGCCCTCTCTGCTTTCCTGAAAAGTCTATCCTCAAAAGCACCTTTTTTCACTTTCGGCGCTGTTTGGAGCAAAAAAGACAAACGTCCAGCTTTTGCTGCCACAGCAAAGGTGCCAGCGGGGAAAAGTGATGCTGCTTCTCACTGCCTCCTGGAACCCCTTCAAATGCCCCAGACAATTTGGCCCTCTCTGCTTTCCTGCGCACTCTATCCTCAAAAGCACCTTTTTTCACTTTCGGCGCTGTTTGGAGCAAAAAGGACAAACGTCCAGCTTTTGCTGCCACAGCAAAGGTGCCAGCGGGGAAAAGTGATGCTGGTCCTCACTGCCTCCTGGAACCCCTTCAAATGCCCCAGACAATTTGGCCCTCTCTGCTTTCCTGCGCACTCTATCCTCAAAAGCACCTTTTTTCACTTTCGGCGCTGTTTGGAGCAAAAAAGACAAACGTCCAGCTTTTGCTGCCACAGCAAAGGTGCCAGCGGGGAAAAGTGATGCTGCTTCTCACTGCCTCCTGGAACCCCTTCAAATGCCCCAGACAATTTGGCCCTCTCTGCTTTCCTGAAAAGTCTATCCTCAAAAGCACCTTTTTTCACTTTCGGCGCTGTTTGGAGCAAAAAAGACAAACGTCCAGCTTTTGCTGCCACAGCAAAGGTGCCAGCGGGGAAAAGTGATGCTGCTTCTCACTGCCTCCTGGAACCCCTTCAAATGCCCCAGACAATTTGGCCCTCTCTGCTTTCCTGCGCACTCTATCCTCAAAAGCACCTTTTTTCACTTTCGGCGCTGTTTGGAGCAAAAAAGACAAACGTCCAGCTTTTGCTGCCACAGCAAAGGTGCCAGCGGGGAAAAGTGATGCTGGTCCTCACTGCCTCCTGGAACCCCTTCAAATGCCCCAGACAATTTGGCCCTCTCTGCTTTCCTGCGCACTCTATCCTCAAAAGCACCTTTTTTCACTTTCGGCGCTGTTTGGAGCAAAAAAGACAAACGTCCAGCTTTTGCTGCCACAGCAAAGGTGCCAGCGGGGAAAAGTGATGCTGCTTCTCACTGCCTCCTGGAACCCCTTCAAATGCCCCAGACAATTTGGCCCTCCCTGCTTTCCTGCGCACGCTATCCTCAAAAGCACCTTTTTTCACTTTCGGCGCTGTTTGGAGCAAAAAAGACAAACGTCCAGCTTTTGCTGCCACAGCAAAGGTGCCAGCGGGGAAAAGTGATGCTGCTTCTCACTGCCTCCTGGAACCCCTTCAAATGCCCCAGACAATTTGGCCCTCTCTGCTTTCCTGCGCACGCTATCCTCAAAAGCACCTTTTTTCACTTTCGGCGCTGTTTGGAGCAAAAAAGACAAACGTCCAGCTTTTGCTGCCACAGCAAAGGTGCCAGCGGGGAAAAGTGATGCTGCTTCTCACTGCCTCCTGGAACCCCTTCAAATGCCCCAGACAATTTGGCCCTCTCTGCTTTCCTGCGCACTCTATCCTCAAAAGCACCTTTTTTCACTTTCGGCGCTGTTTGGAGCAAAAAAGACAAACGTCCAGCTTTTGCTGCCACAGCAAAGGTGCCAGCGGGGAAAAGTGATGCTGGTCCTCACTGCCTCCTGGAACCCCTTCAAATGCCCCAGACAATTTGGCCCTCTCTGCTTTCCTGCGCACGCTATCCTCAAAAGCACCTTTTTTCACTTTCGGCGCTGTTTGGAGCAAAAAAGAAAAAACGTCCAGCTTTTGCTGCCACAGCAAAGGTGCCAGCGGGGAAAAGTGATGCTGCTTCTCACTGCCTCCTGGAACCCCTTCAAATGCCCCAGACAATTTGGCCCTCTCTGCTTTCCTGCGCACGCTATCCTCAAAAACACCTTTTTTCACTTTCGGCGCTGTTTGGAGCAAAAAAGACAAACGTCCAGCTTTTGCTGCCACAGCAAAGGTGCCAGCGGGGAAAAGTGATGCTGGTCCTCACTGCCTCCTGGAACCCCTTCAAATGCCCCAGACAATTGGGCCCTCTCTCCTTTCCTGAAAAGTCTATCCTCAAAAGCACCTTTTTTCACTTTCGGCGCTGTTTGGAGCAAAAAAGACAAACGTCCAGCTTTTGCTGCCACAGCAAAGGTGCCAGCAGGGAAAAGTGATGCTGGTCCTCACTGCCTCCTGGAACCCCTTCAAATGCCCCAGACAATTTGGCCCTCTCTGCTTTCCTGCGCACTCTATCCTCAAAAGCACCTTTTTTCACTTTCGTCGCTGTTTGGAGCAAAAAGGACAAACGTCCAGCTTTTGCTGCCACAGCAAAGGTGCCAGCGGGGAAAAGTGATGCTGGTCCTCACTGCCTCCTGGAACCCCTTCAAATGCCCCAGACAATTTGGCCCTCTCTGCTTTCCTGCGCACTCTATCCTCAAAAGCACCTTTTTTCACTTTCGGCGCTGTTTGGAGCAAAAAAGACAAACGTCCAGCTTTTGCTGCCACAGCAAAGGTGCCAGCGGGGAAAAGTGATGCTGCTTCTCACTGCCTCCTGGAACCCCTTCAAATGCCCCAGACAATTTGGCCCTCTCTGCTTTCCTGCGCACGCTATCCTCAAAAGCACCTTTTTTCACTTTCGGCGCTGTTTGGAGCAAAAAAGACAAACGTCCAGCTTTTGCTGCCACAGCAAAGGTGCCAGCGGGGAAAAGTGATGCTGCTTCTCACTGCCTCCTGGAACCCCTTCAAATGCCCCAGACAATTTGGCCCTCTCTGCTTTCCTGCGCACTCTATCCTCAAAAGCACCTTTTTTCACTTTCGACGCTGTTTGGAGCAAAAAAGACAAACGTCCAGCTTTTGCTGCCACAGCAAAGGTGCCAGCGGGGAAAAGTGATGCTGCTTCTCACTGCCTCCTGGAACCCCTTCAAATGCCCCAGACAATTTGGCCCTCTCTGCTTTCCTGCGCACGCTATCCTCAAAAGCACCTTTTTTCACTTTCGGCGCTGTTTGGAGCAAAAAAGACAAACGTCCAGCTTTTGCTGCCACAGCAAAGGTGCCAGCGGGGAAAAGTGATGCTGGTCCTCACTGCCTCCTGGAACCCCTTCAAATGCCCCCAGACAATTTTGGCCCTCTCTGCTTTCCTGCGCACGCTATCCTCAAAAGCACCTTTTTTCACTTTCGGCGCTGTTTGGAGCAAAAAAGAAAAACGTCCAGCTTTTGCTGCCACAGCAAAGGTGCCAGCGGGGAAAAGTGATGCTGCTTCTCACTGCCTCCTGGAACCCCTTCAAATGCCCCAGACAATTTGGCCCTCTCTGCTTTCCTGCGCACGCTATCCTCAAAAACACCTTTTTTCACTTTCGGCGCTGTTTGGAGCAAAAAAGACAAACGTCCAGCTTTTGCTGCCACAGCAAAGGTGCCAGCGGGGAAAAGTGATGCTGGTCCTCACTGCCTCCTGGAACCCCTTCAAATGCCCCAGACAATTGGGCCCTCTCTCCTTTCCTGAAAAGTCTATCCTCAAAAGCACCTTTTTTCACTTTCGGCGCTGTTTGGAGCAAAAAAGACAAACGTCCAGCTTTTGCTGCCACAGCAAAGGTGCCAGCAGGGAAAAGTGATGCTGGTCCTCACTGCCTCCTGGAACCCCTTCAAATGCCCCAGACAATTTGGCCCTCTCTGCTTTCCTGCGCACTCTATCCTCAAAAGCACCTTTTTTCACTTTCGTCGCTGTTTGGAGCAAAAAGGACAAACGTCCAGCTTTTGCTGCCACAGCAAAGGTGCCAGCGGGGAAAAGTGATG
Organism: Vanellus vanellus; assembly: GCF_965231255.1. Lineage (NCBI taxonomy): Eukaryota > Metazoa > Chordata > Aves > Charadriiformes > Charadriidae > Vanellus > Vanellus vanellus. The sequence goes on from NW_028126732.1 coordinate 26,315, forward strand.
CTGGTCCTCACTGCCTCCTGGAACCCCTTCAAATGCCCCAGACAATTTGGCCCTCTCTGCTTTCCTGCGCACTCTATCCTCAAAAGCACCTTTTTTCACTTTCGGCGCTGTTTGGAGCAAAAAAGACAAACGTCCAGCTTTTGCTGCCACAGCAAAGGTGCCAGCGGGGAAAAGTGATGCTGCTTCTCACTGCCTCCTGGAACCCCTTCAAATGCCCCAGACAATTTGGCCCTCTCTGCTTTCCTGCGCACGCTATCCTCAAAAGCACCTTTTTTCACTTTCGGCGCTGTTTGGAGCAAAAAAGACAAACGTCCAGCTTTTGCTGCCACAGCAAAGGTGCCAGCGGGGAAAAGTGATGCTGCTTCTCACTGCCTCCTGGAACCCCTTCAAATGCCCCAGACAATTTGGCCCTCTCTGCTTTCCTGCGCACTCTATCCTCAAAAGCACCTTTTTTCACTTTCGACGCTGTTTGGAGCAAAAAAGACAAACGTCCAGCTTTTGCTGCCACAGCAAAGGTGCCAGCGGGGAAAAGTGATGCTGGTCCTCACTGCCTCCTGGAACCCCTTCAAATGCCCCAGACAATTTGGCCCTCTCTGCTTTCCTGCGCACTCTATCCTCAAAAGCACCTTTTTTCACTTTCGGCGCTGTTTGGAGCAAAAAAGACAAACGTCCAGCTTTTGCTGCCACAGCAAAGGTGCCAGCGGGGAAAAGTGATGCTGCTTCTCACTGCCTCCTGGAACCCCTTCAAATGCCCCAGACAATTTGGCCCTCTCTGCTTTCCTGCGCACGCTATCCTCAAAAGCACCTTTTTTCACTTTCGGCGCTGTTTGGAGCAAAAAAGACAAACGTCCAGCTTTTGCTGCCACAGCAAAGGTGCCAGCGGGGAAAAGTGATGCTGCTTCTCACTGCCTCCTGGAACCCCTTCAAATGCCCCAGACAATTTGGCCCTCTCTGCTTTCCTGCGCACTCTATCCTCAAAAGCACCTTTTTTCACTTTCGACGCTGTTTGGAGCAAAAAAGACAAACGTCCAGCTTTTGCTGCCACAGCAAAGGTGCCAGCGGGGAAAAGTGATGCTGCTTCTCACTGCCTCCTGGAACCCCTTCAAATGCCCCAGACAATTTGGCCCTCTCTGCTTTCCTGCGCACGCTATCCTCAAAAGCACCTTTTTTCACTTTCGGCGCTGTTTGGAGCAAAAAAGACAAACGTCCAGCTTTTGCTGCCACAGCAAAGGTGCCAGCGGGGAAAAGTGATGCTGGTCCTCACTGCCTCCTGGAACCCCTTCAAATGCCCCAGACAATTTGGCCCTCTCTGCTTTCCTGCGCACGCTATCCTCAAAAGCACCTTTTTTCACTTTCGGTGCTGTTTGGAGCAAAAAAGACAAACGTCCAGCTTTTGCTGCCACAGCAAAGGTGCCAGCGGGGAAAAGTGATGCTGGTCCTCACTGCCTCCTGGAACCCCTTCAAATGCCCCAGACAATTTGGCCCTCTCTGCTTTCCTGAAAAGTCTATCCTCAAAAGCACCTTTTTTCACTTTCGGCGCTGTTTGGAGCAAAAAAGACAAACGTCCAGCTTTTGCTGCCACAGCAAAGGTGCCAGCGGGGAAAAGTGATGCTGCTTCTCACTGCCTCCTGGAACCCCTTCAAATGCCCCAGACAATTTGGCCCTCTCTGCTTTCCTGCGCACTCTATCCTCAAAAGCACCTTTTTTCACTTTCGTCGCTGTTTGGAGCAAAAAGGACAAACGTCCAGCTTTTGCTGCCACAGCAAAGGTGCCAGCGGGGAAAAGTGATGCTGGTCCTCACTGCCTCCTGGAACTCCTTCAAATGCCCCAGACAATTTGGCCCTCTCTGCTTTCCTGCGCACTCTATCCACAAAAGCACCTTTTTTCACTTTCGGCGCTGTTTGGAGCAAAAAAGACAAACGTCCAGCTTTTGCTGCCACAGCAAAGGTGCCAGCGGGGAAAAGTGATGCTGCTTCTCACTGCCTCCTGGAACCCCTTCAAATGCCCCAGACAATTTGGCCCTCTCTGCTTTCCTGCGCACGCTATCCTCAAAAGCACCTTTTTTCACTTTCGGCGCTGTTTGGAGCAAAAAAGACAAACGTCCAGCTTTTGCTGCCACAGCAAAGGTGCCAGCGGGGAAAAGTGATGCTGCTTCTCACTGCCTCCTGGAACCCCTTCAAATGCCCCAGACAATTTGGCCCTCTCTGTTTCCTGCGCACTCTATCCTCAAAAGCACCTTTTTTCACTTTCGGCGCTGTTTGGAGCAAAAAAGACAAACGTCCAGCTTTTGCTGCCACAGCAAAGGTGCCAGCGGGGAAAAGTGATGCTGCTTCTCACTGCCTCCTGGAACCCCTTCAAATGCCCCAGACAATTTGGCCCTCTCTGCTTTCCTGCGCACGCTATCCTCAAAAGCACCTTTTTTCACTTTCGGCGCTGTTTGGAGCAAAAAAGACAAACGTCCAGCTTTTGCTGCCACAGCAAAGGTGCCAGCGGGGAAAAGTGATGCTGGTCCTCACTGCCTCCTGGAACCCCTTCAAATGCCCCAGACAATTTGGCCCTCTCTGCTTTCCTGCGCACTCTATCCTCAAAAGCACCTTTTTTCACTTTCGGCGCTGTTTGGAGCAAAAAAGACAAACGTCCAGCTTTTGCTGCCACAGCAAAGGTGCCAGCGGGGAAAAGTGATGCTGCTTCTCACTGCCTCCTGGAACCCCTTCAAATGCCCCAGACAATTTGGCCCTCTCTGCTTTCTTGCGCACGCTATCCTCAAAAGCACCTTTTTTCACTTTCGGCGCTGTTTGGAGCAAAAAAGACAAACGTCCAGCTTTTGCTGCCACAGCAAAGGTGCCAGCGGGGAAAAGTGATGCTGCTTCTCACTGCCTCCTGGAACCCCTTCAAATGCCCCAGACAATTTGGCCCTCTCTGCTTTCCTGCGCACGCTATCCTCAAAAGCACCTTTTTTCACTTTCGGCGCTGTTTGGAGCAAAAAAGACAAACGTCCAGCTTTTGCTGCCACAGCAAAGGTGCCAGCGGGGAAAAGTGATGCTGCTTCTCACTGCCTCCTGGAACCCCTTCAAATGCCCCAGACAATTTGGCCCTCTCTGCTTTCCTGCGCACTCTATCCTCAAAAGCACCTTTTTTCACTTTCGGCGCTGTTTGGAGCAAAAAAGACAAACGTCCAGCTTTTGCTGCCACAGCAAAGGTGCCAGCGGGGAAAAGTGATGCTGCTTCTCACTGCCTCCTGGAACCCCTTCAAATGCCCCAGACAATTTGGCCCTCTCTGCTTTCCTGCGCACGCTATCCTCAAAAGCACCTTTTTTCACTTTCGGCGCTGTTTGGAGCAAAAAAGACAAACGTCCAGCTTTTGCTGCCACAGCAAAGGTGCCAGCGGGGAAAAGTGATGCTGCTTCTCACTGCCTCCTGGAACCCCTTCAAATGCCCCAGACAATTTGGCCCTCTCTGCTTTCCTGCGCACGCTATCCTCAAAAGCACCTTTTTTCACTTTCGGCGCTGTTTGGAGCAAAAAGGACAAACGTCCAGCTTTTGCTGCCACAGCAAAGGTGCCAGCGGGGAAAAGTGATGCTGCTTCTCACTGCCTCCTGGAACCCCTTCAAATGAACCACACAATTTGGCCCTCTCTGCTTTCCTGCGCACGCTATCCTCAAAAGCACCTTTTTTCACTTTCGGCGCTGTTTGGAGCAAAAAAGACAAACGTCCAGCTTTTGCTGCCACAGCAAAGGTGCCAGCGGGGAAAAGTGATGCTGCTTCTCACTGCCTCTTGGAACCCCTTCAAATGCCCCAGACAATTGGGCCCTCTCTCCTTTCCTGAAAAGTCTATCCTCAAAAGCACCTTTTTTCACTTTCGGCGCTGTTTGGAGCAAAAAAGACAAACGTCCAGCTTTTGCTGCCACAGCAAAGGTGCCAGCGGGGAAAAGTGATGCTGCTTCTCACTGCCTCCTGGAACCCCTTCAAATGCCCCAGACAATTTGGCCCTCTCTGCTTTCCTGCGCACTCTATCCTCAAAAGCACCTTTTTTCACTTTCGGCGCTGTTTGGAGCAAAAAAGACAAACGTCCAGCTTTTGCTGCCACAGCAAAGGTGCCAGCGGGGAAAAGTGATGCTGGTCCTCACTGCCTCCTGGAACCCCTTCAAATGCCCCAGACAATTTGGCCCTCTCTGCTTTCCTGCGCACTCTATCCTCAAAAGCACCTTTTTTCACTTTCAGCGCTGTTTGGAGCAAAAAAGACAAACGTCCAGCTTTTGCTGCCACAGCAAAGGTGCCAGCGGGGAAAAGTGATGCTGCTTCTCACTGCCTCCTGGAACCCCTTCAAATGCCCCAGACAATTTGGCCCTCTCTGTTTCCTGCGCACTCTATCCTCAAAAGCACCTTTTTTCACTTTCGGCGCTGTTTGGAGCAAAAAAGACAAACGTCCAGCTTTTGCTGCCACAGCAAAGGTGCCAGCGGGGAAAAGTGATGCTGGTCCTCACTGCCTCCTGGAACCCCTTCAAATGCCCCAGACAATTTGGCCCTCTCTGCTTTCCTGCGCACTCTATCCTCAAAAACACCTTTTTTCACTTTCAGCGCTGTTTGGAGCAAAAAAGACAAACGTCCAGCTTTTGCTGCCACAGCAAAGGTGCCAGCGGGGAAAAGTGATGCTGGTCCTCACTGCCTCCTGGAACCCCTTCAAATGCCCCAGACAATTTGGCCCTCTCTGCTTTCCTGAAAAGTCTATCCTCAAAAGCACCTCTTTTCACTTTCGCCGCTGTTTGGAGCAAAAAAGACAAACGTCCAGCTTTTGCTGCCACAGCAAAGGTGCCAGCGGGGAAAAGTGATGCTGGTCCTCACTGCCTCCTGGAACCCCTTCAAATGCCCCAGACAATTTGGCCCTCTCTGCTTTCCTGCGCACTCTATCCTCAAAAACACCTTTTTTCACTTTCAGCGCTGTTTGGAGCAAAAAAGACAAACGTCCAGCTTTTGCTGCCACAGCAAAGGTGCCAGCGGGGAAAAGTGATGCTGGTCCTCACTGCCTCCTGGAACCCCTTCAAATGCCCCAGACAATTTGGCCCTCTCTGCTTTCCTGCGCACTCTATCCTCAAAAGAACCTTTTTTCACTTTCGGCGCTGTTTGGAGCAAAAAAGACAAACGTCCAGCTTTTGCTGCCACAGCAAAGGTGCCAGCGGGGAAAAGTGATGCTGGTCCTCACTGCCTCCTGGAACCACTACAAATGCCCCAGACAATTTGGCCCTCTCTGCTTTCCTGCGCACTCTATCCTCAAAAGCACCTTTTTTCACTTTCGGCGCTGTTTGGAGCAAAAAAGACAAACGTCCAGCTTTTGCTGCCACAGCAAAGGTGCCAGCGGGGAAAAGTGATGCTGCTTCTCACTGCCTCCTGGAATCCCTTCAAATGCCCCAGACAATTTGGCCCTCTCTGCTTTCCTGCGCACGCTATCCTCAAAAGCACCTTTTTTCACTTTCGGCGCTGTTTGGAGCAAAAAAGACAAACGTCCAGCTTTTGCTGCCACAGCAAAGGTGCCAGCGGGGAAAAGTGATGCTGGTCCTCACTGCCTCCTGGAACCCCTTCAAATGCCCCAGACAATTTGGCCCTCTCTGCTTTCCTGCGCACTCTATCCTCAAAAGCACCTTTTTTCACTTTCGGCGCTGTTTGGAGCAAAAAAGACAAACGTCCAGCTTTTGCTGCCACAGCAAAGGTGCCAGCGGGGAAAAGTGATGCTGCTTCTCACTGCCTCCTGGAACCCCTTCAAATGCCCCAGACAATTTGGCCCTCTCTGCTTTCCTGCGCACGCTATCCTCAAAAGCACCTTTTTTCACTTTCGGCGCTGTTTGGAGCAAAAAAGACAAACGTCCAGCTTTTGCTGCCACAGCAAAGGTGCCAGCGGGGAAAAGTGATGCTGCTTCTCACTGCCTCCTGGAACCCCTTCAAATGCCCCAGACAATTTGGCCCTCTCTGCTTTCCTGCGCACGCTATCCTCAAAAGCACCTTTTTTCACTTTCGGCGCTGTTTGGAGCAAAAAAGACAAACGTCCAGCTTTTGCTGCCACAGCAAAGGTGCCAGCGGGGAAAAGTGATGCTGCTTCTCACTGCCTCCTGGAACCCCTTCAAATGCCCCAGACAATTTGGCCCTCTCTGCTTTCCTGCGCACTCTATCCTCAAAAGCACCTTTTTTCACTTTCGGCGCTGTTTGGAGCAAAAAAGACAAACGTCCAGCTTTTGCTGCCACAGCAAAGGTGCCAGCGGGGAAAAGTGATGCTGCTTCTCACTGCCTCCTGGAACCCCTTCAAATGCCCCAGACAATTTGGCCCTCTCTGCTTTCCTGCGCACGCTATCCTCAAAAGCACCTTTTTTCACTTTCGGCGCTGTTTGGAGCAAAAAAGACAAACGTCCAGCTTTTGCTGCCACAGCAAAGGTGCCAGCGGGGAAAAGTGATGCTGCTTCTCACTGCCTCCTGGAACCCCTTCAAATGCCCCAGACAATTTGGCCCTCTCTGCTTTCCTGCGCACGCTATCCTCAAAAGCACCTTTTTTCACTTTCGGCGCTGTTTGGAGCAAAAAGGACAAACCTCCAGCTTTTGCTGCCACAGCAAAGGTGCCAGCGGGGAAAAGTGATGCTGCTTCTCACTGCCTCCTGGAACCCCTTCAAATGCCCCACACAATTTGGCCCTCTCTGCTTTCCTGCGCACGCTATCCTCAAAAGCACCTTTTTTCACTTTCGGCGCTGTTTGGAGCAAAAAAGACAAACGTCCAGCTTTTGCTGCCACAGCAAAGGTGCCAGCGGGGAAAAGTGATGCTGCTTCTCACTGCCTCTTGGAACCCCTTCAAATGCCCCAGACAATTGGGCCCTCTCTCCTTTCCTGAAAAGTCTATCCTCAAAAGCACCTTTTTTCACTTTCGGCGCTGTTTGGAGCAAAAAAGACAAACGTCCAGCTTTTGCTGCCACAGCAAAGGTGCCAGCGGGGAAAAGTGATGCTGCTTCTCACTGCCTCCTGGAACCCCTTCAAATGCCCCAGACAATTTGGCCCTCTCTGCTTTCCTGCGCACTCTATCCTCAAAAGCACCTTTTTTCACTTTCGGCGCTGTTTGGAGCAAAAAAGACAAACGTCCAGCTTTTGCTGCCACAGCAAAGGTGCCAGCGGGGAAAAGTGATGCTGGTCCTCACTGCCTCCTGGAACCCCTTCAAATGCCCCAGACAATTTGGCCCTCTCTGCTTTCCTGCGCACTCTATCCTCAAAAACACCTTTTTTCACTTTCAGCGCTGTTTGGAGCAAAAAAGACAAACGTCCAGCTTTTGCTGCCACAGCAAAGGTGCCAGCGGGGAAAAGTGATGCTGCTTCTCACTGCCTCCTGGAACCCCTTCAAATGCCCCAGACAATTTGGCCCTCTCTGTTTCCTGCGCACTCTATCCTCAAAAGCACCTTTTTTCACTTTCGGCGCTGTTTGGAGCAAAAAAGACAAACGTCCAGCTTTTGCTGCCACAGCAAAGGTGCCAGCGGGGAAAAGTGATGCTGGTCCTCACTGCCTCCTGGAACCCCTTCAAATGCCCCAGACAATTTGGCCCTCTCTGCTTTCCTGCGCACTCTATCCTCAAAAACACCTTTTTTCACTTTCAGCGCTGTTTGGAGCAAAAAAGACAAACGTCCAGCTTTTGCTGCCACAGCAAAGGTGCCAGCGGGGAAAAGTGATGCTGGTCCTCACTGCCTCCTGGAACCCCTTCAAATGCCCCAGACAATTTGGCCCTCTCTGCTCTCCTGAAAAGTCTATCCTCAAAAGCACCTCTTTTCACTTTCGCCGCTGTTTGGAGCAAAAAAGACAAACGTCCAGCTTTTGCTGCCACAGCAAAGGTGCCAGCGGGGAAAAGTGATGCTGGTCCTCACTGCCTCCTGGAACCCCTTCAAATGCCCCAGACAATTTGGCCCTCTCTGCTTTCCTGCGCACTCTATCCTCAAAAACACCTTTTTTCACTTTCAGCGCTGTTTGGAGCAAAAAAGACAAACGTCCAGCTTTTGCTGCCACAGCAAAGGTGCCAGCGGGGAAAAGTGATGCTGCTTCTCACTGCCTCCTGGAACCCCTTCAAATGCCCCAGACAATTTGGCCCTCTCTGCTTTCCTGCGCACTCTATCCTCAAAAGCACCTTTTTTCACTTTCGGCGCTGTTTGGAGCAAAAAAGACAAACGTCCAGCTTTTGCTGCCACAGCAAAGGTGCCAGCGGGGAAAAGTGATGCTGGTCCTCACTGCCTCCTGGAACCCCTTCAAATGCCCCAGACAATTTGGCCCTCTCTGCTTTCCTGAAAAGTCTATCCTCAAAAGCACCTTTTTTCACTTTCGGCGCTGTTTGGAGCAAAAAAGACAAACGTCCAGCTTTTGCTGCCACAGCAAAGGTGCCAGCGGGGAAAACTGATGCTGCTTCTCACTGCCTCCTGGAACCCCTTCAAATGCCCCAGACAATTTGGCCCTCTCTGCTTTCCTGCGCACGCTATCCTCAAAAGCACCTTTTTTCACTTTCGGCGCTGTTTGGAGCAAAAAAGACAAACGTCCAGCTTTTGCTGCCACAGCAAAGGTGCCAGCGGGGAAAAGTGATGCTGCTTCTCACTGCCTCCTGGAACCCCTTCAAATGCCCCAGACAATTTGGCCCTCTCTGTTTCCTGCGCACTCTATCCTCAAAAGCACCTTTTTTCACTCTCGGCGCTGTTTGGAGCAAAAAAGACAAACGTCCAGCTTTTGCTGCCACAGCAAAGGTGCCAGCGGGGAAAAGTGATGCTGGTCCTCACTGCCTCCTGGAACCCCTTCAAATGCCCCAGACAATTTGGCCCTCTCTGCTTTCCTGCGCACTCTATCCTCAAAAGCACCTTTTTTCACTTTCGGCGCTGTTTGGAGCAAAAAAGACAAACGTCCAGCTTTTGCTGCCACAGCAAAGGTGCCAGCGGGGAAAAGTGATGCTGCTTCTCACTGCCTCCTGGAACCCCTTCAAATGCCCCAGACAATTTGGCCCTCTCTGCTTTCCTGCGCACGCTATCCTCAAAAGCACCTTTTTTCACTTTCGGCGCTGTTTGGAGCAAAAAAGACAAACGTCCAGCTTTTGCTGCCACAGCAAAGGTGCCAGCGGGGAAAAGTGATGCTGCTTCTCACTGCCTCCTGGAACCCCTTCAAATGCCCCAGACAATTTGGCCCTCTCTGTTTCCTGCGCACTCTATCCTCAAAAGCACCTTTTTTCACTTTCGGCGCTGTTTGGAGCAAAAAAGACAAACGTCCAGCTTTTGCTGCCACAGCAAAGGTGCCAGCGGGGAAAAGTGATGCTGGTCCTCACTGCCTCCTGGAACCCCTTCAAATGCCCCAGACAATTTGGCCCTCTCTGCTTTCCTGCGCACTCTATCCTCAAAAGCACCTTTTTTCACTTTCGGCGCTGTTTGGAGCAAAAAAGACAAACGTCCAGCTTTTGCTGCCACAGCAAAGGTGCCAGCGGGGAAAAGTGATGCTGCTTCTCACTGCCTCCTGGAACCCCTTCAAATGCCCCAGACAATTTGGCCCTCTCTGCTTTCCTGCGCACGCTATCCTCAAAAGCACCTTTTTTCACTTTCGGCGCTGTTTGGAGCAAAAAAGACAAACGTCCAGCTTTTGCTGCCACAGCAAAGGTGCCAGCGGGGAAAAGTGATGCTGCTTCTCACTGCCTCCTGGAACCCCTTCAAATGCCCCAGACAATTTGGCCCTCTCTGCTTTCCTGCGCACGCTATCCTCAAAAGCACCTTTTTTCACTTTCGGCGCTGTTTGGAGCAAAAAAGACAAACGTCCAGCTTTTGCTGCCACAGCAAAGGTGCCAGCGGGGAAAAGTGATGCTGCTTCTCACTGCCTCCTGGAACCCCTTCAAATGCCCCAGACAATTTGGCCCTCTCTGCTTTCCTGCGCACTCTATCCTCAAAAGCACCTTTTTTCACTTTCGGCGCTGTTTGGAGCAAAAAAGACAAACGTCCAGCTTTTGCTGCCACAGCAAAGGTGCCAGCGGGGAAAAGTGATGCTGCTTCTCACTGCCTCCTGGAACCCCTTCAAATGCCCCAGACAATTTGGCCCTCTCTGCTTTCCTGCGCACGCTATCCTCAAAAGCACCTTTTTTCACTTTCGGCGCTGTTTGGAGCAAAAAAGACAAACGTCCAGCTTTTGCTGCCACAGCAAAGGTGCCAGCGGGGAAAAGTGATGCTGCTTCTCACTGCCTCCTGGAACCCCTTCAAATGCCCCAGACAATTTGGCCCTCTCTGCTTTCCTGCGCACGCTATCCTCAAAAGCACCTTTTTTCACTTTCGGCGCTGTTTGGAGCAAAAAGGACAAACGTCCAGCTTTTGCTGCCACAGCAAAGGTGCCAGCGGGGAAAAGTGATGCTGCTTCTCACTGCCTCCTGGAACCCCTTCAAATGCCCCACACAATTTGGCCCTCTCTGCTTTCCTGCGCACGCTATCCTCAAAAGCACCTTTTTTCACTTTCGGCGCTGTTTGGAGCAAAAAAGACAAACGTCCAGCTTTTGCTGCCACAGCAAAGGTGCCAGCGGGGAAAAGTGATGCTGCTTCTCACTGCCTCTTGGAACCCCTTCAAATGCCCCAGACAATTGGGCCCTCTCTCCTTTCCTGAAAAGTCTATCCTCAAAAGCACCTTTTTTCACTTTCGGCGCTGTTTGGAGCAAAAAAGACAAACGTCCAGCTTTTGCTGCCACAGCAAAGGTGCCAGCGGGGAAAAGTGATGCTGCTTCTCACTGCCTCCTGGAACCCCTTCAAATGCCCCAGACAATTTGGCCCTCTCTGCTTTCCTGCGCACTCTATCCTCAAAAGCACCTTTTTTCACTTTCGGCGCTGTTTGGAGCAAAAAAGACAAACGTCCAGCTTTTGCTGCCACAGCAAAGGTGCCAGCGGGGAAAAGTGATGCTGGTCCTCACTGCCTCCTGGAACCCCTTCAAATGCCCCAGACAATTTGGCCCTCTCTGCTTTCCTGCGCACTCTATCCTCAAAAACACCTTTTTTCACTTTCAGCGCTGTTTGGAGCAAAAAAGACAAACGTCCAGCTTTTGCTGCCACAGCAAAGGTGCCAGCGGGGAAAAGTGATGCTGCTTCTCACTGCCTCCTGGAACCCCTTCAAATGCCCCAGACAATTTGGCCCTCTCTGTTTCCTGCGCACTCTATCCTCAAAAGCACCTTTTTTCACTTTCGGCGCTGTTTGGAGCAAAAAAGACAAACGTCCAGCTTTTGCTGCCACAGCAAAGGTGCCAGCGGGGAAAAGTGATGCTGGTCCTCACTGCCTCCTGGAACCCCTTCAAATGCCCCAGACAATTTGGCCCTCTCTGCTTTCCTGCGCACTCTATCCTCAAAAACACCTTTTTTCACTTTCAGCGCTGTTTGGAGCAAAAAAGACAAACGTCCAGCTTTTGCTGCCACAGCAAAGGTGCCAGCGGGGAAAAGTGATGCTGGTCCTCACTGCCTCCTGGAACCCCTTCAAATGCCCCAGACAATTTGGCCCTCTCTGCTTTCCTGAAAAGTCTATCCTCAAAAGCACCTCTTTTCACTTTCGCCGCTGTTTGGAGCAAAAAAGACAAACGTCCAGCTTTTGCTGCCACAGCAAAGGTGCCAGCGGGGAAAAGTGATGCTGGTCCTCACTGCCTCCTGGAACCCCTTCAAATGCCCCAGACAATTTGGCCCTCTCTGCTTTCCTGCGCACTCTATCCTCAAAAACACCTTTTTTCACTTTCAGCGCTGTTTGGAGCAAAAAAGACAAACGTCCAGCTTTTGCTGCCACAGCAAAGGTGCCAGCGGGGAAAAGTGATGCTGGTCCTCACTGCCTCCTGGAACCCCTTCAAATGCCCCAGACAATTTGGCCCTCTCTGCTTTCCTGCGCACTCTATCCTCAAAAGCACCTTTTTTCACTTTCGGCGCTGTTTGGAGCAAAAAAGACAAACGTCCAGCTTTTGCTGCCACAGCAAAGGTGCCAGCGGGGAAAAGTGATGCTGGTCCTCACTGCCTCCTGGAACCCCTTCAAATGCCCCAGACAATTTGGCCCTCTCTGCTTTCCTGCGCACTCTATCCTCAAAAGCACCTTTTTTCACTTTCGGCGCTGTTTGGAGCAAAAAAGACAAACGTCCAGCTTTTGCTGCCACAGCAAAGGTGCCAGCGGGGAAAACTGATGCTGCTTCTCACTGCCTCCTGGAACCCCTTCAAATGCCCCAGACAATTTGGCCCTCTCTGCTTTCCTGCGCACGCTATCCTCAAAAGCACCTTTTTTCACTTTCGGCGCTGTTTGGAGCAAAAAAGACAAACGTCCAGCTTTTGCTGCCACAGCAAAGGTGCCAGCGGGGAAAAGTGATGCTGCTTCTCACTGCCTCCTGGAACCCCTTCAAATGCCCCAGACAATTTGGCCCTCTCTGTTTCCTGCGCACTCTATCCTCAAAAGCACCTTTTTTCACTTTCGGCGCTGTTTGGAGCAAAAAAGACAAACGTCCAGCTTTTGCTGCCACAGCAAAGGTGCCAGCGGGGAAAAGTGATGCTGGTCCTCACTGCCTCCTGGAACCCCTTCAAATGCCCCAGACAATTTGGCCCTCTCTGCTTTCCTGCGCACTCTATCCTCAAAAGCACCTTTTTTCACTTTCGGCGCTGTTTGGAGCAAAAAAGACAAACGTCCAGCTTTTGCTGCCACAGCAAAGGTGCCAGCGGGGAAAAGTGATGCTGCTTCTCACTGCCTCCTGGAACCCCTTCAAATGCCCCAGACAATTTGGCCCTCTCTGCTTTCCTGCGCACGCTATCCTCAAAAGCACCTTTTTTCACTTTCGGCGCTGTTTGGAGCAAAAAAGACAAACGTCCAGCTTTTGCTGCCACAGCAAAGGTGCCAGCGGGGAAAAGTGATGCTGCTTCTCACTGCCTCCTGGAACCCCTTCAAATGCCCCAGACAATTTGGCCCTCTCTGTTTCCTGCGCACGCTATCCTCAAAAGCACCTTTTTTCACTTTCGGTGCTGTTTGGAGCAAAAAAGACAAACGTCCAGCTTTTGCTGCCACAGCAAAGGTGCCAGCGGGGAAAAGTGATGCTGGTCCTCACTGCCTCCTGGAACCCCTTCAAATGCCCCAGACAATTTGGCCCTCTCTGCTTTCCTGCGCACGCTATCCTCAAAAGCACCTTTTTTCACTTTCGGCGCTGTTTGGAGCAAAAAAGACAAACGTCCAGCTTTTGCTGCCACAGCAAAGGTGCCAGCGGGGAAAAGTGATGCTGCTTCTCACTGCCTCCTGGAACCCCTTCAAATGCCCCAGACAATTTGGCCCTCTCTGTTTCCTGCGCACTCTATCCTCAAAAGCACCTTTTTTCACTTTCGGCGCTGTTTGGAGCAAAAAAGACAAACGTCCAGCTTTTGCTGCCACAGCAAAGGTGCCAGCGGGGAAAAGTGATGCTGGTCCTCACTGCCTCCTGGAACCCCTTCAAATGCCCCAGACAATTTGGCCCTCTCTGCTTTCCTGAAAAGTCTATCCTCAAAAGCACCTCTTTTCACTTTCGCCGCTGTTTGGAGCAAAAAAGACAAACGTCCAGCTTTTGCTGCCACAGCAAAGGTGCCAGCGGGGAAAAGTGATGCTGGTCCTCACTGCCTCCTGGAACCCCTTCAAATGCCCCAGACAATTTGGCCCTCTCTGCTTTCCTGCGCACTCTATCCTCAAAAACACCTTTTTTCACTTTCAGCGCTGTTTGGAGCAAAAAAGACAAACGTCCAGCTTTTGCTGCCACAGCAAAGGTGCCAGCGGGGAAAAGTGATGCTGGTCCTCACTGCCTCCTGGAACCCCTTCAAATGCCCCAGACAATTTGGCCCTCTCTGCTTTCCTGCGCACTCTATCCTCAAAAGCACCTTTTTTCACTTTCGGCGCTGTTTGGAGCAAAAAAGACAAACGTCCAGCTTTTGCTGCCACAGCAAAGGTGCCAGCGGGGAAAAGTGATGCTGGTCCTCACTGCCTCCTGGAACCCCTTCAAATGCCCCAGACAATTTGGCCCTCTCTGCTTTCCTGCGCACTCTATCCTCAAAAGCACCTTTTTTCACTTTCGGCGCTGTTTGGAGCAAAAAAGACAAACGTCCAGCTTTTGCTGCCACAGCAAAGGTGCCAGCGGGGAAAACTGATGCTGCTTCTCACTGCCTCCTGGAACCCCTTCAAATGCCCCAGACAATTTGGCCCTCTCTGCTTTCCTGCGCACGCTATCCTCAAAAGCACCTTTTTTCACTTTCGGCGCTGTTTGGAGCAAAAAAGACAAACGTCCAGCTTTTGCTGCCACAGCAAAGGTGCCAGCGGGGAAAAGTGATGCTGCTTCTCACTGCCTCCTGGAACCCCTTCAAATGCCCCAGACAATTTGGCCCTCTCTGTTTCCTGCGCACTCTATCCTCAAAAGCACCTTTTTTCACTTTCGGCGCTGTTTGGAGCAAAAAAGACAAACGTCCAGCTTTTGCTGCCACAGCAAAGGTGCCAGCGGGGAAAAGTGATGCTGGTCCTCACTGCCTCCTGGAACCCCTTCAAATGCCCCAGACAATTTGGCCCTCTCTGCTTTCCTGCGCACTCTATCCTCAAAAGCACCTTTTTTCACTTTCGGCGCTGTTTGGAGCAAAAAAGACAAACGTCCAGCTTTTGCTGCCACAGCAAAGGTGCCAGCGGGGAAAAGTGATGCTGCTTCTCACTGCCTCCTGGAACCCCTTCAAATGCCCCAGACAATTTGGCCCTCTCTGCTTTCCTGCGCACGCTATCCTCAAAAGCACCTTTTTTCACTTTCGGCGCTGTTTGGAGCAAAAAAGACAAACGTCCAGCTTTTGCTGCCACAGCAAAGGTGCCAGCGGGGAAAAGTGATGCTGCTTCTCACTGCCTCCTGGAACCCCTTCAAATGCCCCAGACAATTTGGCCCTCTCTGTTTCCTGCGCACGCTATCCTCAAAAGCACCTTTTTTCACTTTCGGTGCTGTTTGGAGCAAAAAAGACAAACGTCCAGCTTTTGCTGCCACAGCAAAGGTGCCAGCGGGGAAAAGTGATGCTGGTCCTCACTGCCTCCTGGAACCCCTTCAAATGCCCCAGACAATTTGGCCCTCTCTGCTTTCCTGCGCACGCTATCCTCAAAAGCACCTTTTTTCACTTTCGGCGCTGTTTGGAGCAAAAAAGACAAACGTCCAGCTTTTGCTGCCACAGCAAAGGTGCCAGCGGGGAAAAGTGATGCTGCTTCTCACTGCCTCCTGGAACCCCTTCAAATGCCCCAGACAATTTGGCCCTCTCTGTTTCCTGCGCACTCTATCCTCAAAAGCACCTTTTTTCACTTTCGGCGCTGTTTGGAGCAAAAAAGACAAACGTCCAGCTTTTGCTGCCACAGCAAAGGTGCCAGCGGGGAAAAGTGATGCTGCTTCTCACTGCCTCCTGGAACCCCTTCAAATGCCCCAGACAATTGGGCCCTCTCTCCTTTCCTGAAAAGTCTATCCTCAAAAGCACCTTTTTTCACTTTCGGCGCTGTTTGGAGCAAAAAAGACAAACGTCCAGCTTTTGCTGCCACAGCAAAGGTGCCAGCGGGGAAAAGTGATGCTGCTTCTCACTGCCTCCTGGAACCCCTTCAAATGCCCCAGATAATTTGGCCCTCTCTGCTTTCCTGCGCACTCTATCCTCAAAAGCACCTTTTTTCACTTTCGGCGCTGTTTGGAGCAAAAAAGACAAACGTCCAGCTTTTGCTGCCACAGCAAAGGTGCCAGCGGGGAAAAGTGATGCTGCTTCTCACTGCCTCCTGGAACCCCTTCAAATGCCCCAGACAATTTGGCCCTCTCTGTTTCCTGCGCACGCTATCCTCAAAAGCACCTTTTTTCACTTTCGGTGCTGTTTGGAGCAAAAAAGACAAACGTCCAGCTTTTGCTGCCACAGCAAAGGTGCCAGCGGGGAAAAGTGATGCTGGTCCTCACTGCCTCCTGGAACCCCTTCAAATGCCCCAGACAATTTGGCCCTCTCTGCTTTCCTGAAAAGTCTATCCTCAAAAACACCTCTTTTCACTTTCGCCGCTGTTTGGAGCAAAAAAGACAAACGTCCAGCTTTTGCTGCCACAGCAAAGGTGCCAGCGGGGAAAAGTGATGCTGGTCCTCACTGCCTCCTGGAACCCCTTCAAATGCCCCAGACAATTTGGCCCTCTCTGCTTTCCTGCGCACTCTATCCTCAAAAACACCTTTTTTCACTTTCAGCGCTGTTTGGAGCAAAAAAGACAAACGTCCAGCTTTTGCTGCCACAGCAAAGGTGCCAGCGGGGAAAAGTGATGCTGGTCCTCACTGCCTCCTGGAACCCCTTCAAATGCCCCAGACAATTTGGCCCTCTCTGCTTTCCTGCGCACTCTATCCTCAAAAGCACCTTTTTTCACTTTCGGCGCTGTTTGGAGCAAAAAAGACAAACGTCCAGCTTTTGCTGCCACAGCAAAGGTGCCAGCGGGGAAAAGTGATGCTGGTCCTCACTGCCTCCTGGAACCCCTTCAAATGCCCCAGACAATTTGGCCCTCTCTGCTTTCCTGCGCACTCTATCCTCAAAAGCACCTTTTTTCACTTTCGGCGCTGTTTGGAGCAAAAAAGACAAACGTCCAGCTTTTGCTGCCACAGCAAAGGTGCCAGCGGGGAAAACTGATGCTGCTTCTCACTGCCTCCTGGAACCCCTTCAAATGCCCCAGACAATTTGGCCCTCTCTGTTCCTGCGCACGCTATCCTCAAAAGCACCTTTTTTCACTTTCGGCGCCTGTTTGGAGCAAAAAGACAAACGTCCAGCTTTTGCTGCCACAGCAAAGGTGCCAGCGGGGAAAAGTGATGCTGTCTCACTGCCTCCTGGAACCCCTTCAAATGCCCCAGACAATTTGGCCCTCTCTGTTTCCTGCGCCTCTATCCTCAAAGCACTTTTTCACTTTCGGCGCTGTTTGGAGCAAAAAAAGACAAACGTCCAGCTTTTGCTGCCACAAGCAAAGGTGCCAGCGGGGAAAAGTGATGCTGGTCCTCACTGCCTCCTGGACTGGAACCCCTTCAAATGCCCCAGACAATTTGGCCCTCTCTGCTTTCCTGCGCACTCTATCCTCAAAAGCACCTTTTTTCACTTTCGGCGCTGTTTGGAGCAAAAAAGACAAACGTCCAGCTTTTGCTGCCACAGCAAAGGTGCCAGCGGGGAAAAGTGATGCTGCTTCTCACTGCCTCCTGGAACCCCTTCAAATGCCCCAGACAATTTGGCCCTCTCTGCTTTCCTGCGCACGCTATCCTCAAAAGCACCTTTTTTCACTTTCGGCGCTGTTTGGAGCAAAAAAGACAAACGTCCAGCTTTTGCTGCCACAGCAAAGGTGCCAGCGGGGAAAAGTGATGCTGCTTCTCACTGCCTCCTGGAACCCCTTCAAATGCCCCAGACAATTTGGCCCTCTCTGTTTCCTGCGCACGCTATCCTCAAAAGCACCTTTTTTCACTTTCGGTGCTGTTTGGAGCAAAAAAGACAAACGTCCAGCTTTTGCTGCCACAGCAAAGGTGCCAGCGGGGAAAAG
>NW_028126731.1:0-83000 GCF_965231255.1 Vanellus vanellus
TTCCAATTGGTGCCCGTTACCTCTTGTCCTGGATCATCAAAGATGATCCAGGACAAGAGGTAACGGGTACAAACTGGAACCTAGGAACTTCTATCAAAGCATGAGGAGGAACTTCTTTACTTTGAGGGTGGCAGAGCGCTGGAACAGGCTGCCCAGGGAGGCGGTAGAGTCTCCGACCCCAGAAACATTCAAAACCCGCCTGGAGGTCATCCTGTGCAACCTGCTGTAGGTGACCCTGCTCTGGCAGGGGGGTTGGGCTGGATGATCTCCAGAGCTCCTTTCCAACCCTAACCAATCTGTGATTCTGTGATCAGAGCTGTTCTTCGAAATCTGTTCCTAGGAAATCGCTGCGAGAAGGAGGATGCACCTGAGGAGCAGGCCTAAGATGGAGGATTGAACAAACAAGTAGCTCTTACCTGAGGAATCGGCTATCCCACGGAACAACTTCTGAGAAAGATTCTGAAACATTACTAGGGGTCCGCCAAAACATACAATTACTTGCCATGTTCCAGTTAAAGCCTAAACTATCGAGTTGGCATTTCTTTTTAAAAGTGTATAAAGAAGCGGTAATGGGCCAAATCCGCAAGCCACTCTAAATCAACACGATTTGCTTGCCTCCGCTGGAACACCCGCTCTCTATTGCAGTTCAGGAGCTAACACACAGTATCTTAATATGCATTTAGGTTAATATTTGCACTTTGCAGGGCTAGGTAGATTGCACGGCTGGCACATATCAGACTAAATGTCACTTCCGAAAGCTAAGGGACCGAACCGGAAGCTGCCATTCAGAGGGACTACCTGACAACATGTGGAACCTCTCCGGAAAAGCCTTCCCACCTCAAGCAACTCCTTTTGATTCATCTTTCACATAGACAATACACCTTATATACACCGACACACCCCCCCGGCCTTTGCCTCCACAGATCCTGTGGTTGGCTAATTAAAAGAGGAGGTGTAACTATCAATCTAATCTGGCTTGTTCTCAAATTTACCATAATTTCCACACTTGAGAGGCTGGTGAAATGAAACAGCACTACTACACTTTCCCATTCATCAGCCGGAAGCAGAACAACTCCGAGAACCGGGCGAAAAATAATTAGGATGCGGGATCAGGTGTTGCGCGCGTGCATCTGTGCCTGTACAGGGGCACGCAGGCACATGAGCATTCACGGGAGGCAGCAGCAGTAGCACGGGGGCAGATGAGCACCACCAGTCATTTGACCTCGACAGGTGAATGCTTGCAGATGTACTCACAGCACACTTATTAGAAGAGGCCCAAATGCCCGAGAAAACTGCCGTCAGATTACGTCGGAAACAACAACGGCTTTTTAAACAACTACAGCCGCCAGAACGGTACCGGCGGCAGCACTGCAGGAGCTGCTCAGGAACCGCTGGGGCAACCCCAGCGCACCGGGTGCTCAGCGTGTGGCCCTGACCCCACCGCATGGCATGTCACCCTTGGGCAGGAAGCTTGACATTTTCTGGAAGCACCGGTGTCATTTCACGGGCTTTGCCGTCGCTTTGCGCTTGTGGGGTAACACTATAGAGTTTTTCAGAAAGTGTTGGAGCAACTTTGGTACCTTTTCCATTCAGGCACACTGGGAGTGAGCTGTGGGGCTGCTGCCAGGGGCTCTGCTCAGCACGGCATGGCTGGAGCTGGTCCAGGACCTCCTTCGAAAGACAGACTGGTCAGACACACAGCTATCCTGAATCATCAAGGATAATCCTATGTTCAAGTTCCTACGTTCCAGTTCAAGTTCAAGTTCCTACGTTCCAATTGGTGCCCGTTACCTCTTGTCCTGGATCATCAAAGATGATCCAGGACAAGAGGTAACGGGTACAAACTGGAACCTAGGAACTTCTATCAAAGCATGAGGATGAACTTCTTTACTTTGAGGGTGGCAGAGCGCTGGAACAGGCTGCCCAGGGAGGCGGTAGAGTCTCCCACCCCAGAGACATTCAAAACCCGCCTGGAGGTCATCCTGTGCAACCTGCTGTAGGTGACCCTGCTCTGGCAGGGGGTTGGACTGGATGATCTCCAGAGCTCCTTTCCAACCCTAACCAATCTGTGATTCTGTGATCAGAGCTGTTCTTCGAAATCTGTTCCTAGGAAATCGCTGCGAGAAGGAGGATGCACCTGAGGAGCAGGCCTAAGATGGAGGATTGAACAAACAAGTAGCTCTTACCTGAGGAATCGGCTATCCCATGGAACAACTTCTGAGAAAGATTCTGCAACATTACTAGGGGTCCGCCAAAACATACAATTACTTGCCATGTTCCAGTTAAAGCCTAAACTATCGAGTTGGCATTTCTTTTTAGAAGTGTATAAAGAAGCGGTAATGGGCCAAATCCGCAAGCCACTCTAAATCAACACGATTTGCTTGCCTCCGCTGGAACACCCGCTCTCTATTTCAGTTCAGGAGCTAACACACAGTATCTTAATATGCATTTATGTTAATATTTGCACTTTGCGGGGCTAGGTAGATTGCACGGCTGGCACATATCAGACTAAATGTCACTTCCGAAAGCTAAGGGACCGAACCGGAAGCTGCCATTCAGAGGGACTACCTGACAACATGTGGAACCTCTCCGGAAAAGCCTTCCCACCTCAAGCAACTCCTTTTGATTAATCTTTCACATAGACAATACACCTTATATACACCGACACACCCCCCCGGCCTTTGCCTCCACAGATCCTGTGGTTGGCTAATTAAAGGAGGAGGTGTAACTATCAATCTAATCTGGCTTGTTCTCAAATTTACCATAATTTCCACACTTGAGAGGCTGGTGAAATGAAACAGCACTACTACACTTTCCCATTCATCAGCCGGAAGCAGAACAACTCCGAGAACCGGGCGAAAAATAATTAGGATGCGGGATCAGGTGTTGCGCGCGTGCATCTGTGCCTGTACAGGGGCACGCAGGCACATGAGCATTCACGGGAGGCAGCAGCAGTAGCACGGGGGCAGATGAGCACCACCAGTCATTTGACCTCGACAGGTGAATGCTTGCAGATGTACTCACAGCACACTTATTAGAAGAGGCCCAAATGCCCGAGAAAACTGCCGTCAGATTACGTCAGAAACAACAACGGCTTTTTAAACAACTACAGCCGCCAGAACGGTACCGGCGGCAGCACTGCAGGAGCTGCTCAGGAACCGCTGGGGCAACCCCAGCGCACCGGGTGCTCAGCGTGTGGCCCTGACCCCACCGCATGGCATGTCACCCTTGGGCAGGAAGCTTGACATTTTCTGGAAGCACCGGTGTCATTTCACGGGCTTTGCCGTCGCTTTGCGTTTGTGGGGTAACACTATAGAGTTTTTCAGAAAGTGTTGGAGCAACTTTGGTACCTTTTCCATTCAGGCACACTGGGAGTGAGCTGTGGGGCTTCTGCCAGGGGCTCTGCTCAGCACAGCATGGCTGGAGCTGGCCCAGGACCTCCTTCGAAAGACAGACTGGTCAGACACACAGCTATCCTGAATCATCAAGGACAATCCTATGTTCAAGTTCCTACGTTCCAGTTCAAGTTCAAGTTCCTACGTTCCAATTGGTGCCCGTTACCTCTTGTCCTGGATCATCAAAGATGATCCAGGACAAGAGGTAACGGGTGCTAACTGGAACCTAGGAACTTCTATCAAAGCATGAGGAGGAACTTCTTTACTTTGAGGGTGGCAGAGCCCTGGAACAGGCTGCCCAGGGAGGCGGTAGAGTCTCCCACCCCAGAAACATTCAAAACCCGCCTGGAGGTCATCCTGTGCAACCTGCTGTAGGTGACCCTGCTCTGGCAGGGGGGTTGGGCTGGATGATCTCCAGAGGTCCTTTCCAACCCTAACCAATCTGTGATTCTGTGATCAGAGCTGTTCTTCGAAATCTGTTCCTAGGAAATCGCTGCGAGAAGAAGGACGCACCTGAGGAGCAGGCCTAAGATGGAGGATTGAACAAACAAGTAGCTCTTACCTGAGGAATCGGCTATCCCATGGAACAACTTCTGAGAAAGATTCTGCAACATTACTAGGGGTCCGCCAAAACATACAATTACTTGCCATGTTCCAGTTAAAGCCTAAACTATCGAGTTGGCATTTCTTTTTAAAAGTGTATAAAGAAGCGGTAATGGGCCAAATCCTCAAGCCACTGTAAATCAACACGATTTGCTTGCCTCCGCTGGAACACCCGCTCTCTATTTCAGTTCAGGAGCTAACACAAAGTATCTTAATATGCATTTAGGTTAATATTTGCACTTTGCAGGGCTAGGTAGATTGCACGGCTGGCACATATCAGACTAAATGTCACTTCCGAAAGCTAAGGGACCGAACCGGAAGCTGCCATTCAGAGGGACTACCTGACAGCATGTGGAACCTCTCCGGAAAAGCCTTCCCACCTCAAGCAACTCCTTTTGATTAATCTTTCACATAGACAATACACCTTATATACACCGACACACCCCCCCGGCCTTTGCCTCCACAGATCCTGTGGTTGGCTAATTAAAGGAGGAGGTGTAACTATCAATCTAATCTGGCTTGTTCTCAAATTTACCATAATTTCCACACTTGAGAGGCTGGTGAAATGAAACAGCACTACTACACTTTCCCATTCATCAGCCGGAAGCAGAACAACTCCGAGAACCGGGCGAAAAATAATTAGGATGCGGGATCAGGTGTTGCGCGCGTGCATCTGTGCCTGTACAGGGGCACGCAGGCACATGAGCATTCACGGGAGGCAGCAGCAGTAGCACGGGGGGAGATGAGCACCACCAGTCATTTGACCTCGACAGGTGAATGCTTGCAGATGTACTCACAGCACACTTATTAGAAGAGGCCCAAATGCCCGAGAAAACTGCCGTCAGATTACGCCGGAAACAACAACGGCTTTTTAAACAACTACAGCCGCCAGAACGGTACCGGCGGCAGCACTGCAGGAGCTGCTCAGGAACCGCTGGGGCAACCCCAGCGCACCGGGTGCTCAGCGCGTGGCCCTGACCCCACCGCATGGCATGTCACCCTTGGGCAGGAAGCTTGACATTTTCTGGAAGCACCGGTGTCATTTCACGGGCTTTGCCGTCGCTTTGCGCTTGTGGGGTAACACTATAGAGTTTTTCAGAAAGTGTTGGAGCAACTTTGGTACCTTTTCCATTCAGGCACACTGGGAGTGAGCTGTGGGGCTGCTGCCAGGGGCTCTGCTCAGCACAGCATGGCTGGAGCTGGCCCAGGACCTCCTTCGAAAGACAGGCTGATCAGACACACAGCTATCCTGAATCATCAAGGATAATCCTATGTTCAAGTTCCTACGTTCCAGTTCAAGTTCAAGTTCCTACGTTCCAATTGGTGCCCGTTACCTCTTGTCCTGGATCATCAAAGATGATCCAGGACAAGAGGTAACGGGTACAAACTGGAACCTAGGAACTTCTATCAAAGCATGAGGAGGAACTTCTTTACTTTGAGGGTGGCAGAGCACTGGAACAGTCTGCCCAGGGAGGCAGTAGAGTCTCCCACCCCAGAGACATTCAAAACCCGCCTGGAGGTCATCCTGTGCAACCTGCTGTAGGTGACCCTGCTCTGGCAGGGGGGTTGGACTGGATGATGTCCAGAGCTCCTTTCCAACCCTAACCAATCTGTGATTCTGTGATCAGAGCTGTTCTTCGAAATCTGTTCCTAGGAAATCGCTGCGAGAAGGAGGATGCACCTGAGGAGCAGGCCTAAGATGGAGGATTGAACAAACAAGTAGCTCTTACCTGAGGAATCGGCTATCCCATGGAACAACTTCTGAGAAAGATTCTGCAACATTACTAGGGGTCCGCCAAAACATACAATTACTTGCCATGTTCCAGTTAAAGCCTAAACTATCGAGTTGGCATTTCTTTTTAGAAGTGTATAAAGAAGCGGTAATGGGCCAAATCCTCAAGCCACTGTAAATCAACACGATTTGCTTGCCTCCGCTGGAACACCCGCTCTCTATTTCAGTTCAGGAGCTAACACACAGTATCTTAATATGCATTTAGGTTAATATTTGCACTTTGCAGGGCTAGGTAGATTGCACGGCTGGCACATATCAGACTAAATGTCACTTCCAAAAGCTAAGGGACCGAACCGGAAGCTGCCATTCAGAGGGACTACCTGACAACATGTGGAACCAATCCGGAAAAGCCTTCCCACCTCAAGCAACTCCTTTTGATTAATCTTTCACATAGACAATACACGTTATATACACCGACACAACCCCCCGGCCTTTGCCTCCACAGATCCTGTGGTTGGCTAATTAAAGGAGGAGGTGTAACTATCAATCTAATCTGGCTTGTTCTCAAATTTACCATAATTTCCACACTTGAGAGGCTGGTGAAATGAAACAGCACTACTACACTTTCCCATTCATCAGCCGGAAGCAGAACAACTCAGAGAACCGGGCGAAAAATAATTAGGATGCGGGATCAGGTGTTGCGCGCGTGCATCTGTGCCTGTACAGGGGCACGCAGGCACATGAGCATTCACGGGAGGCAGCAGCAGTAGCACGGGGGCAGATGAGCACCACCAGTCATTTGACCTCGACAGGTGAATGCTTGCAGATGTACTCACAGCACACTTATTAGAAGAGGCCCAAATGCCCGAGAAAACTGCCGTCAGATTACGCCGGAAACAACAACGGCTTTTTAAACAACTACAGCCCCCAGAACGGTACCGGCGGCAGCACTGCAGGAGCTGCTCAGGAACCGCTGGGGCAACCCCAACGCACCGGGTGCTCAGCGCGTGGCCCTGACCCCACCGCATGGCATGTCACCCTTGGGCAGGAAGCTTGACATTTTCTGGAAGCACCGGTGTCATTTCACGGGCTTTGCCGTCGCTTTGCGCTTGTGGGGTAACACTATAGAGTTTTTCAGAAAGTGTTGGAGCAACTTTGGTACCTTTTCCATTCAGGCACACTGGGAGTGAGCTGTGGGGCTGCTGCCAGGGGCTCTGCTCAGCACAGCATGGCTGGAGCTGGCCCAGGACCTCCTTCGAAAGACAGACTGGTCAGACACACAGCTATCCTGAATCATCAAGGATAATCCTATGTTCAAGTTCAAGTTCCTACCTTCCAGTTCAAGTTCAAGTTCCTACGTTCCAATTGGTGCCCGTTACCTCTTGTCCTGGATCATCAAAGATGATCCAGGACAAGAGGTAACGGGTACAAACTGGAACCTAGGAACTTCTATCAAAGCATGAGGAGGAACTTCTTTACTTTGAGGGTGGCAGAGCACTGGAACAGGCTGCCCAGGGAGGCGGTAGAGTCTCCCACCCCAGAGACATTCAAAACCCGCCTGGAGGTCATCCTGTGCAACCTGCTGTACGTGACCCTGCTCTGGGAGGGGGGTTGGACTGGATGATCTCCAGAGCTCCTTTCCAACCCTAACCAATCTGTGATTCTGTGATCAGAGCTGTTCTTCAAAATCTGTTCCTAGGAAATCGCTGCGAGAAGAAGGACGCACCTGAGGAGCAGGCCTAAGATGGAGGATTGAACAAACAAGTAGCTCTTACCTGAGGAATCGGCTATCCCATGGAACAACTTCTGAGAAAGATTCTGCAACATTACTAGGGGTCCGCCAAAACATACAATTACTTGCCATGTTCCAGTTAAAGCCTAAACTATCGAGTTGGCATTTCTTTTTAGAAGTGTATAAAGAAGCGGTAATGGGCCAAATCCTCAAGCCACTGTAAATCAACAGGATTTGCTTGCCTCCGCTGGAACACCCGCTCTCTATTTCAGTTCAGGAGCTAACACACAGTATCTTAATATGCATTTATGTTAATATTTGCACTTTGCAGGGCTAGGTAGATTGCACGGCTGGCACATATCAGACTAAATGTCACTTCCAAAAGCTAAGGGACCGAACCGGAAGCTGCCATTCAGAGGGACTACCTGACAACATGTGGAACCAATCCGGAAAAGCCTTCCCACCTCAAGCAACTCCTTTTGATTAATCTTTCACATAGACAATACACCTTATATACACCGACACACCCCCCCGGCCTTTGCCTCCACAGATCCTGTGGTTGGCTAATTAAAGGAGGAGGTGTAACTATCAATCTAATCTGGCTTGTTCTCAAATTTACCATAATTTCCACACTTGAGAGGCTGGTGAAATGAAACAGCACTACTACACTTTCCCATTCATCAGCCGGAAGCAGAACAACTCAGAGAACCGGGCGAAAAATAATTAGGATGCGGGATCAGGTGTTGCGCGCGTGCATCTGTGCCTGTACAGGGGCACGCAGGCACATGAGCATTCACGGGAGGCAGCAGCAGTAGCACGGGGGCAGATGAGCACCACCAGTCATTTGACCTCGACAGGTGAATGCTTGCAGATGTACTCACAGCACACTTATTAGAAGAGGCCCAAATGCCCGAGAAAACTGCCGTCAGATTACGCCGGAAACAACAACGGCTTTTTAAACAACTACAGCCCCCAGAACGGTACCGGCGGCAGCACTGCAGGAGCTGCTCAGGAACCGCTGGGGCAACCCCAACGCACCGGGTGCTCAGCGCGTGGCCCTGACCCCACCGCATGGCATGTCACCCTTGGGCAGGAAGCTTGACATTTTCTGGAAGCACCGGTGTCATTTCACGGGCTTTGCCGTCGCTTTGCGCTTGTGGGGTAACACTATAGAGTTTTTCAGAAAGTGTTGGAGCAACTTTGGTACCTTTTCCATTCAGGCACACTGGGAGTGAGCTGTGGGGCTGCTGCCAGGGGCTCTGCTCAGCACAGCATGGCTGGAGCTGGCCCAGGACCTCCTTCGAAAGACAGACTGGTCAGACACACAGCTATCCTGAATCATCAAGGATAATCCTATGTTCAAGTTCAAGTTCCTACCTTCCAGTTCAAGTTCAAGTTCCTACGTTCCAATTGGTGCCCGTTACCTCTTGTCCTGGATCATCAAAGATGATCCAGGACAAGAGGTAACGGGTACAAACTGGAACCTAGGAACTTCTATCAAAGCATGAGGAGGAACTTCTTTACTTTGAGGGTGGCAGAGCACTGGAACAGGCTGCCCAGGGAGGCGGTAGAGTCTCCCACCCCAGAGACATTCAAAACCCGCCTGGAGGTCATCCTGTGCAACCTGCTGTACGTGACCCTGCTCTGGGAGGGGGGTTGGACTGGATGATCTCCAGAGCTCCTTTCCAACCCTAACCAATCTGTGATTCTGTGATCAGAGCTGTTCTTCAAAATCTGTTCCTAGGAAATCGCTGCGAGAAGGAGGATGCACCTGAGGAGCAGGCCTAAGATGGAGGATTGAACAAACAAGTAGCTCTTACCTGAGGAATCGGCTATCCCATGGAACAACTTCTGAGAAAGATTCTGCAACATTACTAGGGGTCCGCCAAAACATACAATTACTTGCCATGTTCCAGTTAAAGCCTAAACTATCGAGTTGGCATTTCGTTTTAGAAGTGTATAAAGAAGCGGTAATGGGCCAAATCCTCAAGCCACTGTAAATCAACACGATTTGCTTGCCTCCGCTGGAACACCCGCTCTCTATTTCAATTCAGGAGCTAACACACAGTATCTTAATATGCATTTATGTTAATATTTGCACTTTGCAGGGCTAGGTAGATTGCACGGCTGGCACATATCAGACTAAATGTCACTTCTGAAAGCTAAGGGACCGAACCGGAAGCTGCCATTCAGAGGGACTACCTGACAACATGTGGAACCTCTCCGGAAAAGCCTTCCCACCTCAAGCAACTCCTTTTGATTAATCTTTCACATAGACAATACACCTTATATACACCGACACACCCCCCCGGCCTTTGCCTCCACAGATCCTGTGGTTGGCTAATTAAAGGAGGAGGTGTAACTATCAATCTAATCTGGCTTGTTCTCAAATTTACCATAATTTCCACACTTGAGAGGCTGGTGAAATGAAACAGCACTACTACACTTTCCCATTCATCAGCCGGAAGCAGAACAACTCCGAGAACCGGGCGAAAAATAATTAGGATGCGGGATCAGGTGTTGCGCGCGTGCTTTTTTGCCTGTACAGGGGCACGCAGGCACATGAGCATTCACGGGAGGCAGCAGCAGTAGCACGGGGGCAGATGAGCACCACCAGTCATTTGACCTCGACAGGTGAATGCTTGCAGATGTACTCACAGCACACTTATTAGAAGAGGCCCAAATGCCCGAGAAAACTGCCGTCAGATTACGCCGGAAACAACAACGGCTTTTTAAACAACTACAGCCGCCAGAACGGTACCGGCGGCAGCACTGCAGGAGCTGCTCAGGAACCGCTGGGGCAACCCCAGCGCACCGGGTGCTCAGCGCGTGGCCCTGACCCCACCGCATGGCATGTCACCCTTGGGCAGGAAGCTTGACATTTTCTGTAAGCACCAGTGTCATTTCACGGGCTTTGCCGTCGCTTTGCGCTTGTGGGGTAACACTATAGAGTTTTTCAGAAAGTGTTGGAGCAACTTTTGTACCTTTTCCATTCAGGCACACTGGGAGTGAGGTGTGGGGCTGCTGCCAGGGGCTCTGCTCAGCACAGCATGGCTGGAGCTGGCCCAGGACCTCCTTCGAAAGACAGACTGGTCAGACACACAGCTATCCTGAATCATCAAGGATAATCCTATGTTCAAGTTCAAGTTCCTACCTTCCAGTTCAAGTTCAAGTTCCTACGTTCCAATTGGTGCCCGTTACCTCTTGTCCTGGATCATCAAAGATGATCCAGGACAAGAGGTAACGGGTACAAACTGGAACCTAGGAACTTCTATCAAAGCATGAGGAGGAACTTCTTTACTTTGAGGGTGGCAGAGCACTGGAACAGGCTGCCCAGGGAGGCGGTAGAGTCTCCCACCCCAGAGACATTCAAAACCCGCCTGGAGGTCATCCTGTGCAACCTGCTGTAGGTGACCCTGCTCTGGGAGGGGGGTTGGACTGGATGATCTCCAGAGGTCCTTTCCAACCCTAACCAATCTGTGATTCTGTGATCAGAGCTGTTCTTCGAAATCTGTTCCTAGGAAATCGCTGCGAGAAGGAGGATGCACCTGAGGAGCAGGCCTAAGATGGAGGATTGAACAAACAAGTAGCTCTTACCTGAGGAATCGGCTATCCCATGGAACAACTTCTGAGAAAGATTCTGCAACATTACTAGGGGTCCGCCAAAACATACAATTACTTGCCATGTTCCAGTTAAAGCCTAAACTATCGAGTTGGCATTTCTTTTTAAAAGTGTATAAAGAAGCGGTAATGGGCCAAATCCTCAAGCCACTCTAAATCAACACGATTTGCTTGCCTCCGCTGGAACACCCGCTCTCTATTTCAGTTCAGGAGCTAACACACAGTATCTTAATATGCATTTATGTTAATATTTGCACTTTGCAGGGCTAGGTAGATTGCACGGCTGGCACATATCAGACTAAATGTCACTTCCGAAAGCTAAGGGACCGAACCGGAAGCTGCCATTCAGAGGGACTACCTGACAACATGTGGAACCTCTCCGGAAAAGCCTTCCCACCTCAAGCAACTCCTTTTGATTAATCTTTCACATAGACAATACACGTTATATACACCGACACACCCCCCCGGCCTTTGCCTCCACAGATCCTGTGGTTGGCTAATTAAAGGAGGAGGTGTAACTATCAATCTAATCTGGCTTGTTCTCAAATTTACCATAATTTCCACACTTGAGAGGCTGGTGAAATGAAACAGCACTACTACACTTTCCCATTCATCAGCCGGAAGCAGAACAACTCCGAGAACCGGGCGAAAAATAATTAGGATGCGGGATCAGGTGTTGCGCGCGTGCATCTGTGCCTGTACAGGGGCACGCAGGCACATGAGCATTCACGGGAGGCAGCAGCAGTAGCACGGGGGCAGATGAGCACCACCAGTCATTTGACCTCGACAGGTGAATGCTTGCAGATGTACTCACAGCACACTTATTAGAAGAGGCCCAAATGCCCAAGAAAACTGCCGTCAGATTACGCCGGAAACAACAACGGCTTTTTAAACAACTACAGCCGCCAGAACGGTACCGGCGGCAGCACTGCAGGAGCTGCTCAGGAACCGCTGGGGCAACCCCAGCGCACCGGGTGCTCAGCGCGTGGCCCTGACCCCACCGCATGGCATGTCACCCTTGGGCAGGAAGCTTGACATTTTCTGGAAGCACCGGTGTCATTTCACGGGCTTTGCCGTCGCTTTGCGCTTGTGGGGTAACACTATAGAGTTTTTCAGAAAGTGTTGGAGCAACTTTGGTACCTTTTCCATTCAAGCACACTGGGAGTGAGGTGTGGGGCTGCTGCCAGGGGCTCTGCTCAGCACAGCATGGCTGGAGCTGGCCCAGGACCTCCTTCGAAAGACAGACTGGTCAGACACACAGCTATCCTGAATCATCAAGGATAATCCTATGTTCAAGTTCAAGTTCCTACGTTCCACTTCAAGTTCAAGTTCCTACGTTCCAATTGGTGCCCGTTACCTCTTGTCCTGGATCATCAAAGATGATCCAGGACAAGAGGTAACGAGTACAAACTGGAACGTAGGAACTTCTATCAAAGCATGAGGAGGAACTTCTTTACTTTGAGGGTGGCAGAGCGCTGGAACAGGCTGCCCAGGGAGGCGGTAGAGTCTCCCACCCCAGAGACATTCAAAACCCGCCTGGAGGTCATCCTGTGCAACCTGCTGTAGGTGACCCTGCTCTGGCAGGGGGGTTGGACTGGATGATCTCCAGAGCTCCTTTCCAACCCTAACCAATCTGTGATTCTGTGATCAGAGCTGTTCTTCGAAATCTGTTCCTAGGAAATCGCTGCGAGAAGGAGGATGCACCTGAGGAGCAGGCCTAAGATGGAGGATTGAACAAACAAGTAGCTCTTACCTGAGGAATCGGCTATCCCATGGAACAACTTCTGAGAAAGATTCTGCAACATTACTAGGGGTCCGCCAAAACACAGAATTACTTGCCATGTTCCAGTTAAAGCCTAAACTATCGAGTTGGCATTTCTTTTTAAAAGTGTATAAAGAAGCGGTAATGGGCCAAATCCGCAAGCCACTCTAAATCAACACGATTTGCTTGCCTCCGCTGGAACACCCGCTCTCTATTTCAGTTCAGGAGCTAACACACAGTATCTTAATATGCATTTAGGTTAATATTTGCACTTTGCAGGGCTAGGTAGATTGCACGGCTGGCACATATCAGACTAAATGTCACTTCCGAAAGCTAAGGGACCGAACCGGAAGCTGCCATTCAGAGGGACTACCTGACAACATGTGGAACCAATCCGGAAAAGCCTTCCCACCTCAAGCAACTCCTTTTGATTAATCTTTCACATAGACAATACACCTTATATACACCGACACACCCCCCCGGCCTTTGCCTCCACAGATCCTGTGGTTGGCTAATTAAAGGAGGAGGTGTAACTATCAATCTAATCTGGCTTGTTCTCAAATTTACCATAATTTCCACACTTGAGAGGCTGGTGAAATGAAACAGCACTACTACACTTTCCCATTCATCAGCCGGAAGCAGAACAACTCAGAGAACCGGGCGAAAAATAATTAGGATGCGGGATCAGGTGTTGCGCGCGTGCATCTGTGCCTGTACAGGGGCACGCAGGCACATGAGCATTCACGGGAGGCAGCAGCAGTAGCACGGGGGCAGATGAGCACCACCAGTCGTTTGACCTCGACAGGTGAATGCTTGCAGATGTACTCACAGCACACTTATTAGAAGAGGCCCAAATGCCCGAGAAAACTGCCGTCAGATTACGCCGGAAACAACAACGGCTTTTTAAACAACTACAGCCCCCAGAACGGTACCGGCGGCAGCACTGCAGGAGCTGCTCAGGAACCGCTGGGGCAACCCCAACGCACCGGGTGCTCAGCGCGTGGCCCTGACCCCACCGCATGGCATGTCACCCTTGGGCAGGAAGCTTGACATTTTCTGGAAGCACCGGTGTCATTTCACGGGCTTTGCCGTCGCTTTGCGCTTGTGGGGTAACACTATAGAGTTTTTCAGAAAGTGTTGGAGCAACTTTGGTACCTTTTCCATTCAGGCACACTGGGAGTGAGCTGTGGGGCTGCTGCCAGGGGCTCTGCTCAGCACAGCATGGCTGGAGCTGGCCCAGGACCTCCTTCGAAAGACAGACTGGTCAGACACACAGCTATCCTGAATCATCAAGGATAATCCTATGTTCAAGTTCAAGTTCCTACCTTCCAGTTCAAGTTCAAGTTCCTACGTTCCAATTGGTGCCCGTTACCTCTTGTCCTGGATCATCAAAGATGATCCAGGACAAGAGGTAACGGGTACAAACTGGAACCTAGGAACTTCTATCAAAGCATGAGGAGGAACTTCTTTACTTTGAGGGTGGCAGAGCACTGGAACAGGCTGCCCAGGGAGGCGGTAGAGTCTCCCACCCCAGAGACATTCAAAACCCGCCTGGAGGTCATCCTGTGCAACCTGCTGTACGTGACCCTGCTCTGGGAGGGGGGTTGGACTGGATGATCTCCAGAGCTCCTTTCCAACCCTAACCAATCTGTGATTCTGTGATCAGAGCTGTTCTTCAAAATCTGTTCCTAGGAAATCGCTGCGAGAAGGAGGATGCACCTGAGGAGCAGGCCTAAGATGGAGGATTGAACAAACAAGTAGCTCTTACCTGAGGAATCGGCTATCCCATGGAACAACTTCTGAGAAAGATTCTGCAACATTACTAGGGGTCCGCCAAAACATACAATTACTTGCCATGTTCCAGTTAAAGCCTAAACTATCGAGTTGGCATTTCGTTTTAAAAGTGTATAAAGAAGCGGTAATGGGCCAAATCCTCAAGCCACTGTAAATCAACACGATTTGCTTGCCTCCGCTGGAACACCCGCTCTCTATTTCAATTCAGGAGCTAACACACAGTATCTTAATATGCATTTATGTTAATATTTGCACTTTGCAGGGCTAGGTAGATTGCACGGCTGGCACATATCAGACTAAATGTCACTTCTGAAAGCTAAGGGACCGAACCGGAAGCTGCCATTCAGAGGGACTACCTGACAACATGTGGAACCTCTCCGGAAAAGCCTTCCCACCTCAAGCAACTCCTTTTGATTCATCTTTCACATAGACAATACACCTTATATACACCGACACACCCCCCCGGCCTTTGCCTCCACAGATCCTGTGGTTGGCTAATTAAAGGAGGAGGTGTAACTATCAATCTAATCTGGCTTGTTCTCAAATTTACCATAATTTCCACACTTGAGAGGCTGGTGAAATGAAACAGCACTACTACACTTTCCCATTCATCAGCCGGAAGCAGAACAACTCCGAGAACCGGGCGAAAAATAATTAGGATGCGGGATCAGGTGTTGCGCGCGTGCTTTTTTGCCTGTACAGGGGCACGCAGGCACATGAGCATTCACGGGAGGCAGCAGCAGTAGCACGGGGGCAGATGAGCACCACCAGTCATTTGACCTCGACAGGTGAATGCTTGCAGATGTACTCACAGCACACTTATTAGAAGAGGCCCAAATGCCCAAGAAAACTGCCGTCAGATTACGCCGGAAACAACAACGGCTTTTTAAACAACTACAGCCGCCAGAACGGTACCGGCGGCAGCACTGCAGGAGCTGCTCAGGAACCGCTGGGGCAACCCCAGCGCACCGGGTGCTCAGCGCGTGGCCCTGACCCCACCGCATG
Organism: Vanellus vanellus; assembly: GCF_965231255.1. NCBI lineage: Eukaryota > Metazoa > Chordata > Aves > Charadriiformes > Charadriidae > Vanellus > Vanellus vanellus. The sequence goes on from NW_028126731.1 coordinate 15,645, forward strand.
GCATGTCACCCTTGGGCAGGAAGCTTGACATTTTCTGTAAGCACCAGTGTCATTTCACGGGCTTTGCCGTCGCTTTGCGCTTGTGGGGTAACACTATAGAGTTTTTCAGAAAGTGTTGGAGCAACTTTGGTACCTTTTCCATTCAGGCACACTGGGAGTGAGCTGTGGGGCTGCTGCCAGGGGCTCTGCTCAGCACAGCATGGCTGGAGCTGGCCCAGGACCTCCTTCGAAAGACAGACTGGTCAGACACACAGCTATCCTGAATCATCAAGGATAATCCTATGTTCAAGTTCAAGTTCCTACCTTCCAGTTCAAGTTCAAGTTCCTACGTTCCAATTGGTGCCCGTTACCTCTTGTCCTGGATCATCAAAGATGATCCAGGACAAGAGGTAACGGGTACAAACTGGAACCTAGGAACTTCTATCAAAGCATGAGGAGGAACTTCTTTACTTTGAGGGTGGCAGAGCACTGGAACAGGCTGCCCAGGGAGGCGGTAGAGTCTCCCACCCCAGAGACATTCAAAACCCGCCTGGAGGTCATCCTGTGCAACCTGCTGTACGTGACCCTGCTCTGGGAGGGGGGTTGGACTGGATGATCTCCAGAGCTCCTTTCCAACCCTAACCAATCTGTGATTCTGTGATCAGAGCTGTTCTTCAAAATCTGTTCCTAGGAAATCGCTGCGAGAAGGAGGATGCACCTGAGGAGCAGGCCTAAGATGGAGGATTGAACAAACAAGTAGCTCTTACCTGAGGAATCGGCTATCCCATGGAACAACTTCTGAGAAAGATTCTGCAACATTACTAGGGGTCCGCCAAAACATACAATTACTTGCCATGTTCCAGTTAAAGCCTAAACTATCGAGTTGGCATTTCGTTTTAAAAGTGTATAAAGAAGCGGTAATGGGCCAAATCCTCAAGCCACTGTAAATCAACACGATTTGCTTGCCTCCGCTGGAACACCCGCTCTCTATTTCAATTCAGGAGCTAACACACAGTATCTTAATATGCATTTATGTTAATATTTGCACTTTGCAGGGCTAGGTAGATTGCACGGCTGGCACATATCAGACTAAATGTCACTTCTGAAAGCTAAGGGACCGAACCGGAAGCTGCCATTCAGAGGGACTACCTGACAACATGTGGAACCTCTCCGGAAAAGCCTTCCCACCTCAAGCAACTCCTTTTGATTCATCTTTCACATAGACAATACACCTTATATACACCGACACACCCCCCCGGCCTTTGCCTCCACAGATCCTGTGGTTGGCTAATTAAAGGAGGAGGTGTAACTATCAATCTAATCTGGCTTGTTCTCAAATTTACCATAATTTCCACACTTGAGAGGCTGGTGAAATGAAACAGCACTACTACACTTTCCCATTCATCAGCCGGAAGCAGAACAACTCCGAGAACCGGGCGAAAAATAATTAGGATGCGGGATCAGGTGTTGCGCGCGTGCTTTTTTGCCTGTACAGGGGCACGCAGGCACATGAGCATTCACGGGAGGCAGCAGCAGTAGCACGGGGGCAGATGAGCACCACCAGTCATTTGACCTCGACAGGTGAATGCTTGCAGATGTACTCACAGCACACTTATTAGAAGAGGCCCAAATGCCCAAGAAAACTGCCGTCAGATTACGCCGGAAACAACAACGGCTTTTTAAACAACTACAGCCGCCAGAACGGTACCGGCGGCAGCACTGCAGGAGCTGCTCAGGAACCGCTGGGGCAACCCCAGCGCACCGGGTGCTCAGCGCGTGGCCCTGACCCCACCGCATGGCATGTCACCCTTGGGCAGGAAGCTTGACATTTTCTGTAAGCACCAGTGTCATTTCACGGGCTTTGCCGTCGCTTTGCGCTTGTGGGGTAACACTATAGAGTTTTTCAGAAAGTGTTGGAGCAACTTTTGTACCTTTTCCATTCAGGCACACTGGGAGTGAGCTGTGGGGCTGCTGCCAGGGGCTCTGCTCAGCACAGCATGGCTGGAGCTGGCCCAGGACCTCCTTCGAAAGACAGACTGGTCAGACACACAGCTATCCTGAATCATCAAGGATAATCCTATGTTCAAGTTCAAGTTCCTACCTTCCAGTTCAAGTTCAAGTTCCTACGTTCCAATTGGTGCCCGTTACCTCTTGTCCTGGATCATCAAAGATGATCCAGGACAAGAGGTAACGGGTACAAACTGGAACCTAGGAACTTCTATCAAAGCATGAGGAGGAACTTCTTTACTTTGAGGGTGGCAGAGCGCTGGAACAGGCTGCCCAGGGAGGCGGTAGAGTCTCCCACCCCAGAGACATTCAAAACCCGCCTGGAGGTCATCCTGTGCAACCTGCTGTACGTGACCCTGCTCTGGCAGGGGGGTTGGACTGGATGATCTCCAGAGCTCCTTTCCAACCCTAACCAATCTGTGATTCTGTGATCAGAGCTGTTCTTCGAAATCTGTTCCTAGGAAATCGCTGCGAGAAGGAGGATGCACCTGAGGAGCAGGCCTAAGATGGAGGATTGAACAAACAAGTAGCTCTTACCTGAGGAATCGGCTATCCCATGGAACAACTTCTGAGAAAGATTCTGCAACATTACTAGGGGTCCGCCAAAACATACAATTACTTGCCATGTTCCAGTTAAAGCCTAAACTATCGAGTTGGCATTTCTTTTTAAAAGTGTATAAAGAAGCGGTAATGGGCCAAATCCTCAAGCCACTCTAAATCAACACGATTTGCTTGCCTCCGCTGGAACACCCGCTCTCTATTGCAGTTCAGGAGCTAACACACAGTATCTTAATATGCATTTAGGTTAATATTTGCACTTTGCAGGGCTAGGTAGATTGCACGGCTGGCACATATCAGACTAAATGTCACTTCCGAAAGCTAAGGGACCGAACCGGAAGCTGCCATTCAGAGGGACTACCTGACAACATGTGGAACCTCTCCGGAAAAGCCTTCCCACCTCAAGCAACTCCTTTTGATTAATCTTTCACATAGACAATACACGTTATATACACCGACACACCCCCCCGGCCTTTGCCTCCACAGATCCTGTGGTTGGCTAATTAAAGGAGGAGGTGTAACTATCAATCTAATCTGGCTTGTTCTCAAATTTACCATAATTTCCACACTTGAGAGGCTGGTGAAATGAAACAGCACTACTACACTTTCCCATTCATCAGCCGGAAGCAGAACAACTCCGAGAACCGGGCGAAAAATAATTAGGATGCGGGATCAGGTGTTGCGCGCGTGCATCTGTGCCTGTACAGGGGCACGCAGGCACATGAGCATTCACGGGAGGCAGCAGCAGTAGCACGGGGGGAGATGAGCACCACCAGTCATTTGACCTCGACAGGTGAATGCTTGCAGATGTACTCACAGCACACTTATTAGAAGAGGCCCAAATGCCCAAGAAAACTGCCGTCAGATTACGCCGGAAACAACAACGGCTTTTTAAACAACTACAGCCGCCAGAACGGTACCGGCGGCAGCACTGCAGGAGCTGCTCAGGAACCGCTGGGGCAACCCCAGCGCACCGGGTGCTCAGCGCGTGGCCCTGACCCCACCGCATGGCATGTCACCCTTGGGCAGGAAGCTTGACATTTTCTGGAAGCACCGGTGTCATTTCACGGGCTTTGCCGTCGCTTTGCGCTTGTGGGGTAACACTGTAGAGTTTTTCAGAAAGTGTTGGAGCAACTTTGGTACCTTTTCCATTCAGGCACACTGGGAGTGAGCTGTGGGGCTGCTGCCAGGGGCTCTGCTCAGCACAGCATGGCTGGAGCTGGCCCAGGACCTCCTTCGAAAGACAGACTGGTCAGACACACAGCTATCCTGAATCATCAAGGATAATCCTATGTTCAAGTTCAAGTTCCTACCTTCCAGTTCAAGTTCAAGTTCCTACGTTCCAATTGGTGCCCGTTACCTCTTGTCCTGGATCATCAAAGATGATCCAGGACAAGAGGTAACGGGTACAAACTGGAACCTAGGAACTTCTATCAAAGCATGAGGAGGAACTTCTTTACTTTGAGGGTGGCAGAGCGCTGGAACAGGCTGCCCAGGGAGGCGGTAGAGTCTCCCACCCCAGAGACATTCAAAACCCGCCTGGAGGTCATCCTGTGCAACCTGCTGTACGTGACCCTGCTCTGGGAGGGGGGTTGGACTGGATGATCTCCAGAGCTCCTTTCCAACCCTAACCAATCTGTGATTCTGTGATCAGAGCTGTTCTTCGAAATCTGTTCCTAGGAAATCGCTGCGAGAAGGAGGATGCACCTGAGGAGCAGGCCTAAGATGGAGGATTGAACAAACAAGTAGCTCTTACCTGAGGAATCGGCTATCCCATGGAACAACTTCTGAGAAAGATTCTGCAACATTACTAGGGGTCCGCCAAAACATACAATTACTTGCCATGTTCCAGTTAAAGCCTAAACTATCGAGTTGGCATTTCTTTTTAAAAGTGTATAAAGAAGCGGTAATGGGCCAAATCCTCAAGCCACTGTAAATCAACACGATTTGCTTGCCTCCGCTGGAACACCCGCTCTCTATTTCAGTTCAGGAGCTAACACACAGTATCTTAATATGCATTTAGGTTAATATTTGCACTTTGCAGGGCTAGGTAGATTGCACGGCTGGCACATATCAGACTAAATGTCACTTCCGAAAGCTAAGGGACCGAACCGGAAGCTGCCATTCAGAGGGACTACCTGACAACATGTGGAACCTCTCCGGAAAAGCCTTCCCACCTCAAGCACCTCCTTTTGATTCATCTTTCACATAGACAATACACCTTATATACACCGACACACCCCCCCGGCCTTTGCCTCCACAGATCCTGTGGTTGGCTAATTAAAGGAGGAGGTGTAACTATCAATCTAATCTGGCTTGTTCTCAAATTTACCATAATTTCCACACTTGAGAGGCTGGTGAAATGAAACAGCACTACTACACTTTCCCATTCATCAGCCGGAAGCAGAACAACTCCGAGAACCGGGCGAAAAATAATTAGGATGCAGGATCAGGTGTTGCGCGCGTGCTTTTTTGCCTGTACAGGGGCACGCAGGCACATGAGCATTCACGGGAGGCAGCAGCAGTAGCACGGGGGCAGATGAGCACCACCAGTCATTTGACCTCGACAGGTGAATGCTTGCAGATGTACTCACAGCACACTTATTAGAAGAGGCCCAAATGCCCGAGAAAACTGCCGTCAGATTACGCCGGAAACAACAACGGCTTTTTAAACAACTACAGCCGCCAGAACGGTACCGGCGGCAGCACTGCAGGAGCTGCTCAGGAACCGCTGGGGCAACCCCAGCGCACCGGGTGCTCAGCGCGTGGCCCTGACCCCACCGCATGGCATGTCACCCTTGGGCAGGAAGCTTGACATTTTCTGGAAGCACCGGTGTCATTTCACGGGCTTTGCCGTCGCTTTGCGCTTGTGGGGTAACACTATAGAGTTTTTCAGAAAGTGTTGGAGCAACTTTGGTACCTTTTCCATTCAGGCACACTGGGAGTGAGCTGTGGGGCTGCTGCCAGGGGCTCTGCTCAGCACAGCATGGCTGGAGCTGGCCCAGGACCTCCTTCGAAAGACAGACTGGTCAGACACACAGCTATCCTGAATCATCAAGGATAATCCTATGTTCAAGTTCCTACCTTCCAGTTCAAGTTCAAGTTCCTACGTTCCAATTGGTGCCCGTTACCTCTTGTCCTGGATCATCAAAGATGATCCAGGACAAGAGGTAACGGGTACAAACTGGAACCTAGGAACTTCTATCAAAGCATGAGGAGGAACTTCTTTACTTTGAGGGTGGCAGAGCGCTGGAACAGGCTGCCCAGGGAGGCGGTAGAGTCTCCCACCCCAGAGACATTCAAAACCCGCCTGGAGGTCATCCTGTGCAACCTGCTGTAGGTGACCCTGCTCTGGCAGGGGGGTTGGACTGGATGATCTCCAGAGCTCCTTTCCAACCCTAACCAATCTGTGATTCTGTGATCAGAGCTGTTCTTCGAAATCTGTTCCTAGGAAATCGCTGCGAGAAGGAGGATGCACCTGAGGAGCAGGCCTAAGATGGAGGATTGAACAAACAAGTAGCTCTTACCTGAGGAATCGGCTATCCCATGGAACAACTTCTGAGAAAGATTCTGCAACATTACTAGGGGTCCGCCAAAACATACAATTACTTGCCATGTTCCAGTTAAAGCCTAAACTATCGAGTTGGCATTTCTTTTTAGAAGTGTATAAAGAAGCGGTAATGGGCCAAATCCTCAAGCCACTGTAAATCAACACGATTTGCTTGCCTCCGCTGGAACACCCGCTCTCTATTTCAGTTCAGGAGCTAACACACAGTATCTTAATATGCATTTAGGTTAATATTTGCACTTTGCAGGGCTAGGTAGATTGCACGGCTGGCACATATCAGACTAAATGTCACTTCCAAAAGCTAAGGGACCGAACCGGAAGCTGCCATTCAGAGGGACTACCTGACAACATGTGGAACCTCTCCGGAAAAGCCTTCCCACCTCAAGCAACTCCTTTTGATTAATCTTTCACATAGACAATACACGTTATATACACCGACACACCCCCCCGGCCTTTGCCTCCACAGATCCTGTGGTTGGCTAATTAAAGGAGGAGGTGTAACTATCAATCTAATCTGGCTTGTTCTCAAATTTACCATAATTTCCACACTTGAGAGGCTGGTGAAATGAAACAGCACTACTACACTTTCCCATTCATCAGCCGGAAGCAGAACAACTCAGAGAACCGGGCGAAAAATAATTAGGATGCGGGATCAGGTGTTGCGCGCGTGCATCTGTGCCTGTACAGGGGCACGCAGGCACATGAGCATTCACGGGAGGCAGCAGCAGTAGCACGGGGGGAGATGAGCACCACCAGTCATTTGACCTCGACAGGTGAATGCTTGCAGATGTACTCACAGCACACTTATTAGAAGAGGCCCAAATGCCCGAGAAAACTGCCGTCAGATTACGTCGGAAACAACAACGGCTTTTTAAACAACTACAGCCGCCAGAACGGTACCGGCGGCAGCACTGCAGGAGCTGCTCAGGAACCGCTGGTGCAACCCCAGCGCACCGGGTGCTCAGCGCGTGGCCCTGACCCCACCGCATGGCATGTCACCCTTGGGCAGGAAGCTTGACATTTTCTGGAAGCACCGGTGTCATTTCACGGGCTTTGCCGACGCTTTGCGCTTGTGGGGTAACACTATAGAGTTTTTCAGAAAGTGTTGGAGCAACTTTGGTACCTTTTCCATTCAGGCACACTGGGAGTGAGCTGTGGGGCTGCTGCCAGGGGCTCTGCTCAGCACAGCATGGCTGGAGCTGGCCCAGGACCTCCTTAGAAAGACAGACTGGTCAGACACACAGCTATCCTGAATCATCAAGGATAATCCTATGTTCAAGTTCAAGTTCCTACCTTCCAGTTCAAGTTCAAGTTCCTACGTTCCAATTGGTGCCCGTTACCTCTTGTCCTGGATCATCAAAGATGATCCAGGACAAGAGGTAACGGGTACAAACTGGAACCTAGGAACTTCTATCAAAGCATGAGGAGGAACTTCTTTACTTTGAGGGTGGCAGAGCACTGGAACAGGCTGCCCAGGGAGGCGGTAGAGTCTCCCACCCCAGAGACATTCAAAACCCGCCTGGAGGTCATCCTGTGCAACCTGCTGTACGTGACCCTGCTCTGGGAGGGGGGTTGGACTGGATGATCTCCAGAGCTCCTTTCCAACCCTAACCAATCTGTGATTCTGTGATCAGAGCTGTTCTTCGAAATCTGTTCCTAGGAAATCGCTGCGAGAAGGAGGATGCACCTGAGGAGCAGGCCTAAGATGGAAGATTGAACAAACAAGTAGCTCTTACCTGAGGAATCGGCTATCCCATGGAACAACTTCTGAGAAAGATTCTGCAACATTACTAGGGGTCCGCCAAAACATACAATTACTTGCCATGTTCCAGTTAAAGCCTAAACTATCGAGTTGGCATTTCGTTTTAAAAGTGTATAAAGAAGCGGTAATGGGCCAAATCCTCAAGCCACTGTAAATCAACACGATTTGCTTGCCTCCGCTGGAACACCCGCTCTCTATTGCAGTTCAGGAGCTAACACACAGTATCTTAATATGCATTTATGTTAATATTTGCACTTTGCAGGGCTAGGTAGATTGCACGGCTGGCACATATCAGACTAAATGTCACTTCCGAAAGCTAAGGGACCGAACCGGAAGCTGCCATTCAGAGGGACTACCTGACAACATGTGGAACCTCTCCGGAAAAGCCTTCCCACCTCAAGCAACTCCTTTTGATTAATCTTTCACATAGACAATACACCTTATATACACCGACACACCCCCCCGGCCTTTGCCTCCACAGATCCTGTGGTTGGCTAATTAAAGGAGGAGGTGTAACTATCAATCTAATCTCGCTTGTTCTCAAATTTACCATAATTTCCACACTTGAGAGGCTGGTGAAATGAAACAGCACTACTACACTTTCCCATTCATCAGCCGGAAGCAGAACAACTCAGAGAACCGGGTGAAAAATAATTAGGATGCGGGATCAGGTGTTGCGCGCGTGCATCTGTGCCTGTACAGGGGCACGCAGGCACATGAGCATTCACGGGAGGCAGCAGCAGTAGCACGGGGGCAGATGAGCACCACCAGTCATTTGACCTCGACAGGTGAATGCTTGCAGATGTACTCACAGCACACTTATTAGAAGAGGCCCAAATGCCCGAGAAAACTGCCGTCAGATTACGCCGGAAACAACAACGGCTTTTTAAACAACTACAGCCGCCAGAACGGTACCGGCGGCAGCACTGCAGGAGCTGCTCAGGAACCGCTGGGGCAACCCCAGCGCACCGGGTGCTCAGCGCGTGGCCCTGACCCCACCGCATGGCATGTCACCCTTGGGCAGGAAGCTTGACATTTTCTGGAAGCACCGGTGTCATTTCACGGGCTTTGCCGTCGCTTTGCGCTTGTGGGGTAACACTATAGAGTTTTTCAGAAAGTGTTGGAGCAACTTTGGTACCTTTTCCATTCAGGCACACTGGGAGTGAGCTGTGGGGCTGCTGCCAGGGGCTCTGCTCAGCACAGCATGGCTGGAGCTGGCCCAGGACCTCCTTCGAAAGACAGACTGGTCAGACACACAGCTATCCTGAATCATCAAGGATAATCCTATGTTCAAGTTCAAGTTCCTACCTTCCAGTTCAAGTTCAAGTTCCTACGTTCCAATTGGTGCCCGTTACCTCTTGTCCTGGATCATCAAAGATGATTTTTGATGATCCAGGACAAGAGGTAACGGGTACAAACTGGAACCTAGGAACTTCTATCAAAGCATGAGGAGGAACTTCTTTACTTTGAGGGTGGCAGAGCGCTGGAACAGGCTGCCCAGGGAGGCGGTAGAGTCTCCCACCCCAGAGACATTCAAAACCCGCCTGGAGGTCATCCTGTGCAACCTGCTGTAGGTGACCCTGCTCTGGCAGGGGGTTGGACTGGATGATCTCCAGAGCTCCTTTCCAACCCTAACCAATCTGTGATTCTGTGATCAGAGCTGTTCTTCGAAATCTGTTCCTAGGAAATCGCTGCGAGAAGGAGGACGCACCTGAGGAGCAGGCCTAAGATGGAGGATTGAACAAACAAGTAGCTCTTACCTGAGGAATCGGCTATCCCATGGAACAACTTCTGAGAAAGATTCTGCAACATTACTAGGGGTCCGCCAAAACATACAATTACTTGCCATGTTCCAGTTAAAGCCTAAACTATCGAGTTGGCATTTCTTTTTAAAAGTGTATAAAGAAGCGGTAATGGGCCAAATCCGCAAGCCACTGTAAATCAACACGATTTGCTTGCCTCCGCTGGAACACCCGCTCTCTATTTCAGTTCAGGAGCTAACACACAGTATCTTAATATGCATTTAGGTTAATATTTGCACTTTGCAGGGCTAGGTAGATTGCACGGCTGGCACATATCAGACTAAATGTCACTTCCGAAAGCTAAGGGACCGAACCGGAAGCTGCCATTCAGAGGGACTACCTGACAACATGTGGAACCTCTCCGGAAAAGCCTTCCCACCTCAAGCAACTCCTTTTGATTAATCTTTCACATAGACAATACACCTTATATACACCGACACACCCCCCCGGCCTTTGCCTCCACAGATCCTGTGGTTGGCTAATTAAAGGAGGAGGTGTAACTATCAATCTAATCTGGCTTGTTCTCAAATTTACCATAATTTCCACACTTGAGAGGCTGGTGAAATGAAACAGCACTACTACACTTTCCCATTCATCAGCCGGAAGCAGAACAACTCAGAGAACCGGGCGAAAAATAATTAGGATGCGGGATCAGGTGTTGCGCGCGTGCATCTGTGCCTGTACAGGGGCACGCAGGCACATGAGCATTCACGGGAGGCAGCAGCAGTAGCACGGGGGCAGATGAGCACCACCAGTCATTTGACCTCGACAGGTGAATGCTTGCAGATGTACTCACAGCACACTTATTAGAAGAGGCCCAAATGCCCGAGAAAACTGCCGTCAGATTACGCCGGAAACAACAACGGCTTTTTAAACAACTACAGCCGCCAGAACGGTACCGGCGGCAGCACTGCAGGAGCTGCTCAGGAACCGCTGGGGCAACCCCAGCGCACCGGGTGCTCAGCGCGTGGCCCTGACCCCACCGCATGGCATGTCACCCTTGGGCAGGAAGCTTGACATTTTCTGGAAGCACCGGTGTCATTTCACGGGCTTTGCCGTCGCTTTGCGCTTGTGGGGTAACACTATAGAGTTTTTCAGAAAGTGTTGGAGCAACTTTGGTACCTTTTCCATTCAGGCACACTGGGAGTGAGCTGTGGGGCTGCTGCCAGGGGCTCTGCTCAGCACAGCATGGCTGGAGCTGGCCCAGGACCTCCTTCGAAAGACAGACTGGTCAGACACACAGCTATCCTGAATCATCAAGGATAATCCTATGTTCAAGTTCCTACCTTCCAGTTCAAGTTCAAGTTCCTACGTTCCAATTGGTGCCCGTTACCTCTTGTCCTGGATCATCAAAGATGATCCAGGACAAGAGGTAACGGGTACAAACTGGAACCTAGGAACTTCTATCAAAGCATGAGGAGGAACTTCTTTACTTTGAGGGTGGCAGAGCGCTGGAACAGGCTGCCCAGGGAGGCGGTAGAGTCTCCCACCCCAGAGACATTCAAAACCCGCCTGGAGGTCATCCTGTGCAACCTGCTGTAGGTGACCCTGCTCTGGCAGGGGGGTTGGACTGGATGATCTCCAGAGCTCCTTTCCAACCCTAACCAATCTGTGATTCTGTGATCAGAGCTGTTCTTCGAAATCTGTTCCTAGGAAATCGCTGCGAGAAGGAGGATGCACCTGAGGAGCAGGCCTAAGATGGAGGATTGAACAAACAAGTAGCTCTTACCTGAGGAATCGGCTATCCCATGGAACAACTTCTGAGAAAGATTCTGCAACATTACTAGGGGTCCGCCAAAACATACAATTACTTGCCATGTTCCAGTTAAAGCCTAAACTATCGAGTTGGCATTTCTTTTTAGAAGTGTATAAAGAAGCGGTAATGGGCCAAATCCTCAAGCCACTGTAAATCAACACGATTTGCTTGCCTCCGCTGGAACACCCGCTCTCTATTTCAGTTCAGGAGCTAACACACAGTATCTTAATATGCATTTAGGTTAATATTTGCACTTTGCAGGGCTAGGTAGATTGCACGGCTGGCACATATCAGACTAAATGTCACTTCCAAAAGCTAAGGGACCGAACCGGAAGCTGCCATTCAGAGGGACTACCTGACAACATGTGGAACCTCTCCGGAAAAGCCTTCCCACCTCAAGCAACTCCTTTTGATTAATCTTTCACATAGACAATACACGTTATATACACCGACACACCCCCCCGGCCTTTGCCTCCACAGATCCTGTGGTTGGCTAATTAAAGGAGGAGGTGTAACTATCAATCTAATCTGGCTTGTTCTCAAATTTACCATAATTTCCACACTTGAGAGGCTGGTGAAATGAAACAGCACTACTACACTTTCCCATTCATCAGCCGGAAGCAGAACAACTCAGAGAACCGGGCGAAAAATAATTAGGATGCGGGATCAGGTGTTGCGCGCGTGCATCTGTGCCTGTACAGGGGCACGCAGGCACATGAGCATTCACGGGAGGCAGCAGCAGTAGCACGGGGGGAGATGAGCACCACCAGTCATTTGACCTCGACAGGTGAATGCTTGCAGATGTACTCACAGCACACTTATTAGAAGAGGCCCAAATGCCCGAGAAAACTGCCGTCAGATTACGCCGGAAACAACAACGGCTTTTTAAACAACTACAGCCGCCAGAACGGTACCGGCGGCAGCACTGCAGGAGCTGCTCAGGAACCGCTGGTGCAACCCCAGCGCACCGGGTGCTCAGCGCGTGGCCCTGACCCCACCGCATGGCATGTCACCCTTGGGCAGGAAGCTTGACATTTTCTGGAAGCACCGGTGTCATTTCACGGGCTTTGCCGACGCTTTGCGCTTGTGGGGTAACACTATAGAGTTTTTCAGAAAGTGTTGGAGCAACTTTGGTACCTTTTCCATTCAGGCACACTGGGAGTGAGCTGTGGGGCTGCTGCCAGGGGCTCTGCTCAGCACAGCATGGCTGGAGCTGGCCCAGGACCTCCTTAGAAAGACAGACTGGTCAGACACACAGCTATCCTGAATCATCAAGGATAATCCTATGTTCAAGTTCAAGTTCCTACCTTCCAGTTCAAGTTCAAGTTCCTACGTTCCAATTGGTGCCCGTTACCTCTTGTCCTGGATCATCAAAGATGATCCAGGACAAGAGGTAACGGGTACAAACTGGAACCTAGGAACTTCTATCAAAGCATGAGGAGGAACTTCTTTACTTTGAGGGTGGCAGAGCGCTGGAACAGGCTGCCCAGGGAGGCGGTAGAGTCTCCCACCCCAGAGACATTCAAAACCCGCCTGGAGGTCATCCTGTGCAACCTGCTGTACGTGACCCTGCTCTGGGAGGGGGGTTGGACTGGATGATCTCCAGAGCTCCTTTCCAACCCTAACCAATCTGTGATTCTGTGATCAGAGCTGTTCTTCGAAATCTGTTCCTAGGAAATCGCTGCGAGAAGGAGGATGCACCTGAGGAGCAGGCCTAAGATGGAAGATTGAACAAACAAGTAGCTCTTACCTGAGGAATCGGCTATCCCATGGAACAACTTCTGAGAAAGATTCTGCAACATTACTAGGGGTCCGCCAAAACATACAATTACTTGCCATGTTCCAGTTAAAGCCTAAACTATCGAGTTGGCATTTCGTTTTAAAAGTGTATAAAGAAGCGGTAATGGGCCAAATCCTCAAGCCACTGTAAATCAACACGATTTGCTTGCCTCCGCTGGAACACCCGCTCTCTATTGCAGTTCAGGAGCTAACACACAGTATCTTAATATGCATTTATGTTAATATTTGCACTTTGCAGGGCTAGGTAGATTGCACGGCTGGCACATATCAGACTAAATGTCACTTCCGAAAGCTAAGGGACCGAACCGGAAGCTGCCATTCAGAGGGACTACCTGACAACATGTGGAACCTCTCCGGAAAAGCCTTCCCACCTCAAGCAACTCCTTTTGATTAATCTTTCACATAGACAATACACCTTATATACACCGACACACCCCCCCGGCCTTTGCCTCCACAGATCCTGTGGTTGGCTAATTAAAGGAGGAGGTGTAACTATCAATCTAATCTCGCTTGTTCTCAAATTTACCATAATTTCCACACTTGAGAGGCTGGTGAAATGAAACAGCACTACTACACTTTCCCATTCATCAGCCGGAAGCAGAACAACTCAGAGAACCGGGTGAAAAATAATTAGGATGCGGGATCAGGTGTTGCGCGCGTGCATCTGTGCCTGTACAGGGGCACGCAGGCACATGAGCATTCACGGGAGGCAGCAGCAGTAGCACGGGGGCAGATGAGCACCACCAGTCATTTGACCTCGACAGGTGAATGCTTGCAGATGTACTCACAGCACACTTATTAGAAGAGGCCCAAATGCCCGAGAAAACTGCCGTCAGATTACGCCGGAAACAACAACGGCTTTTTAAACAACTACAGCCGCCAGAACGGTACCGGCGGCAGCACTGCAGGAGCTGCTCAGGAACCGCTGGGGCAACCCCAGCGCACCGGGTGCTCAGCGCGTGGCCCTGACCCCACCGCATGGCATGTCACCCTTGGGCAGGAAGCTTGACATTTTCTGGAAGCACCGGTGTCATTTCACGGGCTTTGCCGTCGCTTTGCGCTTGTGGGGTAACACTATAGAGTTTTTCAGAAAGTGTTGGAGCAACTTTGGTACCTTTTCCATTCAGGCACACTGGGAGTGAGGTGTGGGGCTGCTGCCAGGGGCTCTGCTCAGCACAGCATGGCTGGAGCTGGCCCAGGACCTCCTTCGAAAGACAGACTGGTCAGACACACAGCTATCCTGAATCATCAAGGATAATCCTATGTTCAAGTTCAAGTTCCTACCTTCCAGTTCAAGTTCAAGTTCCTACGTTCCAATTGGTGCCCGTTACCTCTTGTCCTGGATCATCAAAGATGATTTTTGACGATCCAGGACAAGAGGTAACGGGTACAAACTGGAACCTAGGAACTTCTATCAAAGCATGAGGAGGAACTTCTTTACTTTGAGGGTGGCAGAGCGCTGGAACAGGCTGCCCAGGGAGGCGGTAGAGTCTCCCACCCCAGAGACATTCAAAACCCGCCTGGAGGTCATCCTGTGCAACCTGCTGTAGGTGACCCTGCTCTGGCAGGGGGTTGGACTGGATGATCTCCAGAGCTCCTTTCCAACCCTAACCAATCTGTGATTCTGTGATCAGAGCTGTTCTTCGAAATCTGTTCCTAGGAAATCGCTGCGAGAAGGAGGACGCACCTGAGGAGCAGGCCTAAGATGGAGGATTGAACAAACAAGTAGCTCTTACCTGAGGAATCGGCTATCCCATGGAACAACTTCTGAGAAAGATTCTGCAACATTACTAGGGGTCCGCCAAAACATACAATTACTTGCCATGTTCCAGTTAAAGCCTAAACTATCGAGTTGGCATTTCTTTTTAAAAGTGTATAAAGAAGCGGTAATGGGCCAAATCCGCAAGCCACTGTAAATCAACACGATTTGCTTGCCTCCGCTGGAACACCCGCTCTCTATTTCAGTTCAGGAGCTAACACACAGTATCTTAATATGCATTTAGGTTAATATTTGCACTTTGCAGGGCTAGGTAGATTGCACGGCTGGCACATATCAGACTAAATGTCACTTCCGAAAGCTAAGGGACCGAACCGGAAGCTGCCATTCAGAGGGACTACCTGACAACATGTGGAACCTCTCCGGAAAAGCCTTCCCACCTCAAGCAACTCCTTTTGATTAATCTTTCACATAGACAATACACCTTATATACACCGACACACCCCCCCGGCCTTTGCCTCCACAGATCCTGTGGTTGGCTAATTAAAGGAGGAGGTGTAACTATCAATCTAATCTGGCTTGTTCTCAAATTTACCATAATTTCCACACTTGAGAGGCTGGTGAAATGAAACAGCACTACTACACTTTCCCATTCATCAGCCGGAAGCAGAACAACTCAGAGAACCGGGCGAAAAATAATTAGGATGCGGGATCAGGTGTTGCGCGCGTGCATCTGTGCCTGTACAGGGGCACGCAGGCACATGAGCATTCACGGGAGGCAGCAGCAGTAGCACGGGGGGAGATGAGCACCACCAGTCATTTGACCTCGACAGGTGAATGCTTGCAGATGTACTCACAGCACACTTATTAGAAGAGGCCCAAATGCCCGAGAAAACTGCCGTCAGATTACGCCGGAAACAACAACGGCTTTTTAAACAACTACAGCCGCCAGAACGGTACCGGCGGCAGCACTGCAGGAGCTGCTCAGGAACCGCTGGGGCAACCCCAGCGCACCGGGTGCTCAGCGCGTGGCCCTGACCCCACCGCATGGCATGTCACCCTTGGGCAGGAAGCTTGACATTTTCTGGAAGCACCGGTGTCATTTCACGGGCTTTGCCGTCGCTTTGCGCTTGTGGGGTAACACTATAGAGTTTTTCAGAAAGTGTTGGAGCAACTTTGGTACCTTTTCCATTCAGGCACACTGGGAGTGAGCTGTGGGGCTGCTGCCAGGGGCTCTGCTCAGCACAGCATGGCTGGAGCTGGCCCAGGACCTCCTTCGAAAGACAGACTGGTCAGACACACAGCTATCCTGAATCATCAAGGATAATCCTATGTTCAAGTTCCTACCTTCCAGTTCAAGTTCAAGTTCCTACGTTCCAATTGGTGCCCATTACCTCTTGTCCTGGATCATCAAAGATGATCCAGGACAAGAGGTAACGGGTACAAACTGGAACGTAGGAACTTCTATCAAAGCATGAGGAGGAACTTCTTTACTTTGAGGGTGGCAGAGCGCTGGAACAGGCTGCCCAGGGAGGCGGTAGAGTCTCCCACCCCAGAGACATTCAAAACCCGCCTGGAGGTCATCCTGTGCAACCTGCTGTAGGTGACCCTGCTCTGGGAGGGGGGTTGGACTGGATGATCTCCAGAGCTCCTTTCCAACCCTAACCAATCTGTGATTCTGTGATCAGAGCTGTTCTTCGAAATCTGTTCCTAGGAAATCGCTGCGAGAAGGAGGATGCACCTGAGGAGCAGGCCTAAGATGGAGGATTGAACAAACAAGTAGCTCTTACCTGAGGAATCGGCTATCCCATGGAACAACTTCTGAGAAAGATTCTGCAACATTACTAGGGGTCCGCCAAAACATACAATTACTTGCCATGTTCCAGTTAAAGCCTAAACTATCGAGTTGGCATTTCGTTTTAAAAGTGTATAAAGAAGCGGTAATGGGCCAAATCCTCAAGCCACTGTAAATCAACACGATTTGCTTGCCTCCGCTGGAACACCCGCTCTCTATTTCAGTTCAGGAGCTAACACACACTATCTTAATATGCATTTAGGTTAATATTTGCACTTTGCAGGGCTAGGTAGATTGCACGGCTGGCACATATCAGACTAAATGTCACTTCCGAAAGCTAAGGGACCGAACCGGAAGCTGCCATTCAGAGGGACTACCTGACAACATGTGGAACCTCTCCGGAAAAGCCTTCCCACCTCAAGCAACTCCTTTTGATTAATCTTTCACATAGACAATACACGTTATATACACCGACACACCCCCCCGGCCTTTGCCTCCACAGATCCTGTGGTTGGCTAATTAAAGGAGGAGGTGTAACTATCAATCTAATCTGGCTTGTTCTCAAATTTACCATAATTTCCACACTTGAGAGGCTGGTGAAATGAAACAGCACTACTACACTTTCCCATTCATCAGCCGGAAGCAGAACAACTCCGAGAACCGGGCGAAAAATAATTAGGATGCGGGATCAGGTGTTGCGCGCGTGCATCTGTGCCTGTACAGGGGCACGCAGGCACATGAGCATTCATGGGAGGCAGCATCCGTAGCACGGGGGGAGATGAGCACCACCAGTCATTTGACCTCGACAGGTGAATGCTTGCAGATGTACTCACAGCACACTTATTAGAAGAGGCCCAAATGCCCGAGAAAACTGCCGTCAGATTACGCCGGAAACAACAACGGCTTTTTAAACAACTACAGCCGCCAGAACGGTACCGGCGGCAGCACTGCAGGAGCTGCTCAGGAACCGCTGGGGCAACCCCAGCGCACCGGGTGCTCAGCGCGTGGCCCTGACCCCACCGCATGGCACGTCACCCTTGAGCAGGAAGCTTGACATTTTCTGGAAGCACCGGTGTCATTTCACGGGCTTTGCCGTCGCTTTGCGCTTGTGGGGTAACACTGTAGAGTTTTTCAGAAAGTGTTGGAGCAACTTTGGTACCTTTTCCATTCAAGCACACTGGGAGTGAGCTGTGGGGCTGCTGCCAGGGGCTCTGCTCAGCACAGCATGGCTGGAGCTGGCCCAGGACCTCCTTCGAAAGACAGACTGGTCAGACACACAGCTATCCTGAATCATCAAGGATAATCCTATGTTCAAGTTCAAGTTCCTACCTTCCAGTTCAAGTTCAAGTTCCTACGTTCCAATTGGTGCCCATTACCTCTTGTCCTGGATCATCAAAGATGATCCAGGACAAGAGGTAACGGGTACAAACTGGAACGTAGGAACTTCTATCAAAGCATGAGGAGGAACTTCTTTACTTTGAGGGTGGCAGAGCGCTGGAACAGGCTGCCCAGGGAGGCGGTAGAGTCTCCCACCCCAGAGACATTCAAAACCCGCCTGGAGGTCATCCTGTGCAACCTGCTGTAGGTGACCCTGCTCTGGGAGGGGGGTTGGACTGGATGATCTCCAGAGGTCCTTTCCAACCCTAACCAATCTGTGATTCTGTGATCAGAGCTGTTCTTCGAAATCTGTTCCTAGGAAATCGCTGCGAGAAGGAGGATGCACCTGAGGAGCAGGCCTAAGATGGAGGATTGAACAAACAAGTAGCTCTTACCTGAGGAATCGGCTATCCCATGGAACAACTTCTGAGAAAGATTCTGCAACATTACTAGGGGTCCGCCAAAACATACAATTACTTGCCATGTTCCAGTTAAAGCCTAAACTATCGAGTTGGCATTTCTTTTTAAAAGTGTATAAAGAAGCGGTAATGGGCCAAATCCTCAAGCCACTGTAAATCAACACGATTTGCTTGCCTCCGCTGGAACACCCGCTCTCTATTTCAGTTCAGGAGCTAACACACAGTATCTTAATATGCATTTAGGTTAATATTTGCACTTTGCGGGGCTAGGTAGATTGCACGGCTGGCACATATCAGACTAAATGTCACTTCCGAAAGCTAAGGGACCGAACCGGAAGCTGCCATTCAGAGGGACTACCTGACAACATGTGGAACCTCTCCGGAAAAGCCTTCCCACCTCAAGCAACTCCTTTTGATTAATCTTTCACATAGACAATACACCTTATATACACCGACACACCCCCCCGGCCTTTGCCTCCACAGATCCTGTGGTTGGCTAATTAAAGGAGGAGGTGTAACTATCAATCTAATCTGGCTTGTTCTCAAATTTACCATAATTTCCACACTTGAGAGGCTGGTGAAATGAAACAGCACTACTACACTTTCCCATTCATCAGCCGGAAGCAGAACAACTCCGAGAACCGGGCGAAAAATAATTAGGATGCGGGATCAGGTGTTGCGCGCGTGCATCTGTGCCTGTACAGGGGCACGCAGGCACATGAGCATTCACGGGAGGCAGCAGCAGTAGCACGGGGGCAGATGAGCACCACCAGTCATTTGACCTCGACAGGTGAATGCTTGCAGATGTACTCACAGCACACTTATTAGAAGAGGCCCAAATGCCCGAGAAAACTGCCGTCAGATTACGCCGGAAACAACAACGGCTTTTTAAACAACTACAGCCGCCAGAACAGTACCGGCGGCAGCACTGCAGGAGCTGCTCAGGAACCGCTGGGGCAACCCCAGCGCACCGGGTGCTCAGCGCGTGGCCCTGACCCCACCGCATGGCACGTCACCCTTGAGCAGGAAGCTTGACATTTTCTGGAAGCACCGGTGTCATTTCACGGGCTTTGCCGTCGCTTTGCGCTTGTGGGGTAACACTTTAGAGTTTTTCAGAAAGTGTTGGAGCAACTTTGGTACCTTTTCCATTCAAGCACACTGGGAGTGAGCTGTGGGGCTGCTGCCAGGGGCTCTGCTCAGCACAGCATGGCTGGAGCTGGCCCAGGACCTCCTTCGAAAGACAGACTGGTCAGACACACAGCTATCCTGAATCATCAAGGATAATCCTATGTTCAAGTTCAAGTTCCTACCTTCCAGTTCAAGTTCAAGTTCCTACGTTCCAATTGGTGCCCATTACCTCTTGTCCTGGATCATCAAAGATGATCCAGGACAAGAGGTAACGGGTACAAACTGGAACGTAGGAACTTCTATCAAAGCATGAGGAGGAACTTCTTTACTTTGAGGGTGGCAGAGCGCTGGAACAGGCTGCCCAGGGAGGCGGTAGAGTCTCCCACCCCAGAGACATTCAAAACCCGCCTGGAGGTCATCCTGTGCAACCTGCTGTAGGTGACCCTGCTCTGGCAGGGGGGTTGGACTGGATGATCTCCAGAGGTCCTTTCCAACCCTAACCAATCTGTGATTCTGTGATCAGAGCTGTTCTTCGAAATCTGTTCCTAGGAAATCGCTGCGAGAAGGAGGATGCACCTGAGGAGCAGGCCTAAGATGGAGGATTGAACAAACAAGTAGCTCTTACCTGAGGAATCGGCTATCCCATGGAACAACTTCTGAGAAAGATTCTGCAACATTACTAGGGGTCCGCCAAAACATACAATTACTTGCCATGTTCCAGTTAAAGCCTAAACTATCGAGTTGGCATTTCTTTTTAAAAGTGTATAAAGAAGCGGTAATGGGCCAAATCCTCAAGCCACTGTAAATCAACACGATTTGCTTGCCTCCGCTGGAACACCCGCTCTCTATTTCAGTTCAGGAGCTAACACACAGTATCTTAATATGCATTTAGGTTAATATTTGCACTTTGCGGGGCTAGGTAGATTGCACGGCTGGCACATATCAGACTAAATGTCACTTCCGAAAGCTAAGGGACCGAACCGGAAGCTGCCATTCAGAGGGACTACCTGACAACATGTGGAACCTCTCCGGAAAAGCCTTCCCACCTCAAGCAACTCCTTTTGATTAATCTTTCACATAGACAATACACCTTATATACACCGACACACCCCCCCGGCCTTTGCCTCCACAGATCCTGTGGTTGGCTAATTAAAGGAGGAGGTGTAACTATCAATCTAATCTGGCTTGTTCTCAAATTTACCATAATTTCCACACTTGAGAGGCTGGTGAAATGAAACAGCACTACTACACTTTCCCATTCATCAGCCGGAAGCAGAACAACTCCGAGAACCGGGCGAAAAATAATTAGGATGCGGGATCAGGTGTTGCGCGCGTGCATCTGTGCCTGTACAGGGGCACGCAGGCACATGAGCATTCACGGGAGGCAGCAGCAGTAGCACGGGGGCAGATGAGCACCACCAGTCATTTGACCTCGACAGGTGAATGCTTGCAGATGTACTCACAGCACACTTATTAGAAGAGGCCCAAATGCCCGAGAAAACTGCCGTCAGATTACGCCGGAAACAACAACGGCTTTTTAAACAACTACAGCCGCCAGAACGGTACCGGCGGCAGCACTGCAGGAGCTGCTCAGGAACCGCTGGGGCAACCCCAGCGCACCGGGTGCTCAGCGCGTGGCCCTGACCCCACCGCATGGCACGTCACCCTTGAGCAGGAAGCTTGACATTTTCTGGAAGCACCGGTGTCATTTCACGGGCTTTGCCGTCGCTTTGCGCTTGTGGGGTAACACTTTAGAGTTTTTCAGAAAGTGTTGGAGCAACTTTGGTACCTTTTCCATTCAAGCACACTGGGAGTGAGCTGTGGGGCTGCTGCCAGGGGCTCTGCTCAGCACAGCATGGCTGGAGCTGGCCCAGGACCTCCTTCGAAAGACAGACTGGTCAGACACACAGCTATCCTGAATCATCAAGGATAATCCTATGTTCAAGTTCAAGTTCCTACCTTCCAGTTCAAGTTCAAGTTCCTACGTTCCAATTGGTGCCCATTACCTCTTGTCCTGGATCATCAAAGATGATCCAGGACAAGAGGTAACGGGTACAAACTGGAACGTAGGAACTTCTATCAAAGCATGAGGAGGAACTTCTTTACTTTGAGGGTGGCAGAGCGCTGGAACAGGCTGCCCAGGGAGGCGGTAGAGTCTCCCACCCCAGAGACATTCAAAACCCGCCTGGAGGTCATCCTGTGCAACCTGCTGTAGGTGACCCTGCTCTGGGAGGGGGGTTGGACTGGATGATCTCCAGAGGTCCTTTCCAACCCTAACCAATCTGTGATTCTGTGATCAGAGCTGTTCTTCGAAATCTGTTCCTAGGAAATCGCTGCGAGAAGGAGGATGCACCTGAGGAGCAGGCCTAAGATGGAGGATTGAACAAACAAGTAGCTCTTACCTGAGGAATCGGCTATCCCATGGAACAACTTCTGAGAAAGATTCTGCAACATTACTAGGGGTCCGCCAAAACATACAATTACTTGCCATGTTCCAGTTAAAGCCTAAACTATCGAGTTGGCATTTCTTTTTAAAAGTGTATAAAGAAGCGGTAATGGGCCAAATCCTCAAGCCACTGTAAATCAACACGATTTGCTTGCCTCCGCTGGAACACCCGCTCTCTATTTCAGTTCAGGAGCTAACACACACTATCTTAATATGCATTTAGGTTAATATTTGCACTTTGCAGGGCTAGGTAGATTGCACGGCTGGCACATATCAGACTAAATGTCACTTCCGAAAGCTAAGGGACCGAACCGGAAGCTGCCATTCAGAGGGACTACCTGACAACATGTGGAACCTCTCCGGAAAAGCCTTCCCACCTCAAGCAACTCCTTTTGATTAATCTTTCACATAGACAATACACGTTATATACACCGACACACCCCCCCGGCCTTTGCCTCCACAGATCCTGTGGTTGGCTAATTAAAGGAGGAGGTGTAACTATCAATCTGATCTCGCTCGTTCTCATATTTACCATAATTTCCACACTTGAGAGGCTGGTGAAATGAAACAGCACTACTACACTTTCCCATTCATCAGCCGGAAGCAGAACAACTCCGAGAACCGTGCGAAAAATAATTAGGATGCGGGATCAGGTGTTGCGCGCGTGCATCTGTGCCTGTACAGGGGCACGCAGGCACATGAGCATTCACGGGAGGCAGCAGCAGTAGCACGGGGGCAGATGAGCACCACCAGTCATTTGACCTCGACAGGTGAATGCTTGCAGATGTACTCACAGCACACTTATTAGAAGAGGCCCAAATGCCCGAGAAAACTGCCGTCAGATTACGCCGGAAACAACAACGGCTTTTTAAACAACTACAGCCGCCAGAACGGTACCGGCAGCAGCACTGCAGGAGCTGCTCAGGAACCACTGGGGCAACCCCAGCGCACCGGGTGCTCAGCGCGTGGCCCTGACCCCACCGCATGGCACGTCACCCTTGGGCAGGAAGCTTGACATTTTCTG
This sequence comes from Vanellus vanellus, assembly GCF_965231255.1. NCBI lineage: Eukaryota > Metazoa > Chordata > Aves > Charadriiformes > Charadriidae > Vanellus > Vanellus vanellus. The sequence goes on from NW_028126731.1 coordinate 38,783, forward strand.
GAAGCACCGGTGTCATTTCACGGGCTTTGCCGTCGCTTTGCGCTTGTGGGGTAACACTATAGAGTTTTTCAGAAAGTGTTGGAGCAACTTTGGTACCTTTTCCATTCAGGCACACTGGGAGTGAGCTGTGGGGCTGCTGCCAGGGGCTCTGCTCAGCACAGCATGGCTGGAGCTGGCCCAGGACCTCCTTCGAAAGACAGACTGGTCAGACACACAGCTATCCTGAATCATCAAGGATAATCCTATGTTCAAGTTCAAGTTCCTACGTTCCAGTTCAAGTTCAAGTTCCTACGTTCCAATTGGTGCCCGTTACCTCTTGTCCTGGATCATCAAAGATGATCCAGGACAAGAGGTAACGGGTACAAACTGGAACCTAGGAACTTCTATCAAAGCATGAGGAGGAACTTCTTTACTTTGAGGGTGGCAGAGCGCTGGAACAGGCTGCCCAGGGAGGCGGTAGAGTCTCCCACCCCAGAGACATTCATAACCCGCCTGGAGGTCATCCTGTGCAACCTGCTGTAGGTGACCCTGCTCTGGCAGGGGGTTGGACTGGATGATCTCCAGAGCTCCTTTCCAACCCTAACCAATCTGTGATTCTGTGATCAGAGCTGTTCTTCGAAATCTGTTCCTAGGAAATCGCTACGAGAAGGAGGATGCACCTGAGGAGCAGGCCTAAGATGGAGGATTGAACAAACAAGTAGCTCTTACCTGAGGAATCGGCTATCCCATGGAACAACTTCTGAGAAAGATTCTGCAACATAACTAGGGGTCCGCCAAAACACAGAATTACTTGCCATGTTCCAGTTAAAGCCTAAACTATCGAGTTGGCATTTCTTTTTAAAAGTGTATAAAGAAGCGGTAATGGGCCAAATCCTCAAGCCACTGTAAATCAACACGATTTGCTTGCCTCCGCTGGAACACCCGCTCTCTATTTCAGTTCAGGAGCTAACACACAGTATCTTAATATGCATTTAGGTTAATATTTGCACTTTGCAGGGCTAGGTAGATTGCACGGCTGGCACATATCAGACTAAATGTCACTTCCGAAAGCTAAGGGACCGAACCGGAAGCTGCCATTCAGAGGGACTACCTGACAACATGTGGAACCTCTCCGGAAAAGCCTTCCCACCTCAAGCAACTCCTTTTGATTAATCTTTCACATAGACAATACACGTTATATACACCGACACACCCCCCCGGCCTTTGCCTCCACAGATCCTGTGGTTGGCTAATTAAAGGAGGAGGTGTAACTATCAATCTAATCTGGCTTGTTCTCAAATTTACCATAATTTCCACACTTGAGAGGCTGGTGAAATGAAACAGCACTACTACACTTTCCCATTCATCAGCCGGAAGCAGAACAACTCCGAGAACCGGGCGAAAAATAATTAGGATGCGGGATCAGGTGTTGCGCGCGTGCATCTGTGCCTGTACAGGGGCACGCAGGCACATGAGCATTCACGGGAGGCAGCAGCAGTAGCACGGGGGCAGATGAGCACCACCAGTCATTTGACCTCGACAGGTGAATGCTTGCAGATGTACTCACAGCACACTTATTCGAAGAGGCCCAAATGCCTGAGAAAACTGCCGTCAGATTACGCCGGAAACAACAACGGCTTTTTAAACAACTACAGCCGCCAGAACGGTACCGGCGGCAGCACTGCAGGAGCTGCTCAGGAACCGCTGGGGCAACCCCAGCGCACCGGGTGCTCAGCGCGTGGCCCTGACCCCACCGCATGGCATGTCACCCTTGGGCAGGAAGCTTGACATTTTCTGGAAGCACCGGTGTCATTTCACGGGCTTTGCCGTCGCTTTGCGCTTGTGGGGTAACACTATAGAGTTTTTCAGAAAGTGTTGGAGCAACTTTGGTACCTTTTCCATTCAGGCACACTGGGAGTGAGCTGTGGGGCTGCTGCCAGGGGCTCTGCTCAGCACAGCATGGCTGGAGCTGGCCCAGGACCTCCTTCGAAAGACAGACTGGTCAGACACACAGCTATCCTGAATCATCAAGGATAATCCTATGTTCAAGTTCAAGTTCCTACCTTCCAGTTGAAGTTCAAGTTCCTACGTTCCAATTGGTGCCCGTTACCTCTTGTCCTGGATCATCAAAGATGATCCAGGACAAGAGGTAACGGGTACAAACTGGAACCTAGGAACTTCTATCAAAGCATGAGGAGGAACTTCTTTACTTTGAGGGTGGCAGAGCGCTGGAACAGGCTGCCCAGGGAGGCGGTAGAGTCTCCCACCCCAGAGACATTCAAAACCCGCCTGGAGGTCATCCTGTGCAACCTGCTGTAGGTGACCCTGCTCTGGCAGGGGGGTTGGGCTGGATGATCTCCAGAGCTCCTTTCCAACCCTAACCAATCTGTGATTCTGTGATCAGAGCTGTTCTTCGAAATCTGTTCCTAGGAAATCGCTGCGAGAAGGAGGATGCACCTGAGGAGCAGGCCTAAGATGGAGGATTGAACAAACAAGTAGCTCTTACCTGAGGAATCGGCTATCCCATGGAACAACTTCTGAGAAAGATTCTGCAACATTACTAGGGGTCCGCCAAAACATACAATTACTTGCCATGTTCCAGTTAAAGCCTAAACTATCGAGTTGGCATTTCTTTTTAAAAGTGTATAAAGAAGCGGTAATGGGCCAAATCCGCAAGCCACTGTAAATCAACACGATTTGCTTGCCTCCGCTGGAACACCCGCTCTCTATTTCAGTTCAGGAGCTAACACACAGTATCTTAATATGCATTTAGGTTAATATTTGCACTTTGCAGGGCTAGGTAGATTGCACGGCTGGCACATATCAGACTAAATGTCACTTCCGAAAGCTAAGGGACCGAACCGGAAGCTGCCATTCAGAGGGACTACCTGACAACATGTGGAACCTCTCCGGAAAAGCCTTCCCACCTCAAGCAACTCCTTTTGATTAATCTTTCACATAGACAATACACGTTACTATTTTAAAAAGCTGAATTTTTAAGGACAGAATACCTTAACGAACAGAGGAAAATGTGAACCAATTAGCATCTTCAAGCACTCTGAGACGCAGGGAGAGAAGGCCTACATAGAGTAGCCAGGTCCCTTCAGAGACCACAGCTGTAGCCCCTCTCTGCAATGTTGCCTCCTGGCAGCTAGACCGGGTCCAACCCCAGGACCCAGACACACTGCCAGTCACTCCAGAGTGTCATTAAGATGCACGGCACCACGGCGCAATTCAAATCAATGTTTCTTTCCTGCACGTTGCAGCGGGCGAGGTAGCAAAGGTTGACGTGAAAAGTGGGAGAGCTGCCCAGTAACCGTGAGGTTTTGTATCATGCGAACTTACAAAATGGTCTGGAATAAAGAATCTGTGCAGTATTGCCTTTCACACGGTGTCTAATCTCGCACCGCTAGACAACTTCAACTACGAGTATCTGGGAGAACTCGAGATGGTTTCAAAAAGACTTGTCATCCTCCTTCACCAGATCACTCTCTGGAAGGCGTGAGGGAGGGGGAGTTGAAATACATCATATTAGAATTAATAGAAATGGTAATGATCGGGCTCTTCCACAACACTTCCGCTCTAAGTAATCAGTTAATTAACCCTGAATCGAGCGGGCTTGCTGGTCAGGAATACAGCAGTTGGATTGACAACAGCTTCCAGACTCCTGCTTCTCAAGGACAAGATTCGGTAACACTTATTGATGTTAAACATTAGCTTACCCTGTGAGCAACCTCCAGAAATCAAGAGCGATTGTGCTACGTGAGGAAGACTGGCAGAACCTCATACCAATTTACAAGACAAGAAAGAACAGAAGAGAAAGAACCTCCAGCAATCTCGCCATGGTAAAATCGTATGCCCCCCCACCGACACGCCCCCCGGCCTTTGCCTCCACAGATCCTGTGGTTGGCTAATTAAAGGAGGAGGTGTAACTATCAATCTAATCTGGCTTGTTCTCAAATTTACCATAATTTCCACACTTGAGAGGCTGGTGAAATGAAACAGCACTACTACACTTTCCCATTCATCAGCCGGAAGCAGAACAACTCAGAGAACCGGGCGAAAAATAATTAGGATGCGGGATCAGGTGTTGCGCGCGTGCATCTGTGCCTGTACAGGGGCACGCAGGCACATGAGCATTCACGGGAGGCAGCAGCAGTAGCACGGGGGCAGATGAGCACCACCAGTCATTTGACCTCGACAGGTGAATGCTTGCAGATGTACTCACAGCACACTTATTCGAAGAGGCCCAAATGCCTGAGAAAACTGCCGTCAGATTACGCCGGAAACAACAACGGCTTTTTAAACAACTACAGCCGCCAGAACGGTACCGGCGGCAGCACTGCAGGAGCTGCTCAGGAACCGCTGGGGCAACCCCAGCGCACCGGGTGCTCAGCGCGTGGCCCTGACCCCACCGCATGGCATGTCACCCTTGGGCAGGAAGCTTGACATTTTCTGGAAGCACCGGTGTCATTTCACGGGCTTTGCCGTCGCTTTGCGCTTGTGGGGTAACACTATAGAGTTTTTCAGAAAGTGTTGGAGCAACTTTGGTACCTTTTCCATTCAGGCACACTGGGAGTGAGCTGTGGGGCTGCTGCCAGGGGCTCTGCTCAGCACAGCATGGCTGGAGCTGGCCCAGGACCTCCTTCGAAAGACAGACTGGTCAGACACACAGCTATCCTGAATCATCAAGGATAATCCTATGTTCAAGTTCAAGTTCCTACCTTCCAGTTGAAGTTCAAGTTCCTACGTTCCAATTGGTGCCCGTTACCTCTTGTCCTGGATCATCAAAGATGATCCAGGACAAGAGGTAACGGGTACAAACTGGAACCTAGGAACTTCTATCAAAGCATGAGGAGGAACTTCTTTACTTTGAGGGTGGCAGAGCGCTGGAACAGGCTGCCCAGGGAGGCGGTAGAGTCTCCCACCCCAGAGACATTCAAAACCCGCCTGGAGGTCATCCTGTGCAACCTGCTGTAGGTGACCCTGCTCTGGCAGGGGGGTTGGGCTGGATGATCTCCAGAGCTCCTTTCCAACCCTAACCAATCTGTGATTCTGTGATCAGAGCTGTTCTTCGAAATCTGTTCCTAGGAAATCGCTGCGAGAAGGAGGATGCACCTGAGGAGCAGGCCTAAGATGGAGGATTGAACAAACAAGTAGCTCTTACCTGAGGAATCGGCTATCCCATGGAACAACTTCTGAGAAAGATTCTGCAACATTACTAGGGGTCCGCCAAAACATACAATTACTTGCCATGTTCCAGTTAAAGCCTAAACTATCGAGTTGGCATTTCTTTTTAAAAGTGTATAAAGAAGCGGTAATGGGCCAAATCCGCAAGCCACTGTAAATCAACACGATTTGCTTGCCTCCGCTGGAACACCCGCTCTCTATTTCAGTTCAGGAGCTAACACACAGTATCTTAATATGCATTTAGGTTAATATTTGCACTTTGCAGGGCTAGGTAGATTGCACGGCTGGCACATATCAGACTAAATGTCACTTCCGAAAGCTAAGGGACCGAACCGGAAGCTGCCATTCAGAGGGACTACCTGACAACATGTGGAACCTCTCCGGAAAAGCCTTCCCACCTCAAGCAACTCCTTTTGATTAATCTTTCACATAGACAATACACGTTACTATTTTAAAAAGCTGAATTTTTAAGGACAGAATACCTTAACGAACAGAGGAAAATGTGAACCAATTAGCATCTTCAAGCACTCTGAGACGCAGGGAGAGAAGGCCTACATAGAGTAGCCAGGTCCCTTCAGAGACCACAGCTGTAGCCCCTCTCTGCAATGTTGCCTCCTGGCAGCTAGACCGGGTCCAACCCCAGGACCCAGACACACTGCCAGTCACTCCAGAGTGTCATTAAGATGCACGGCACCACGGCGCAATTCAAATCAATGTTTCTTTCCTGCACGTTGCAGCGGGCGAGGTAGCAAAGGTTGACGTGAAAAGTGGGAGAGCTGCCCAGTAACCGTGAGGTTTTGTATCATGCGAACTTACAAAATGGTCTGGAATAAAGAATCTGTGCAGTATTGCCTTTCACACGGTGTCTAATCTCGCACCGCTAGACAACTTCAACTACGAGTATCTGGGAGAACTCGAGATGGTTTCAAAAAGACTTGTCATCCTCCTTCACCAGATCACTCTCTGGAAGGCGTGAGGGAGGGGGAGTTGAAATACATCATATTAGAATTAATAGAAATGGTAATGATCGGGCTCTTCCACAACACTTCCGCTCTAAGTAATCAGTTAATTAACCCTGAATCGAGCGGGCTTGCTGGTCAGGAATACAGCAGTTGGATTGACAACAGCTTCCAGACTCCTGCTTCTCAAGGACAAGATTCGGTAACACTTATTGATGTTAAACATTAGCTTACCCTGTGAGCAACCTCCAGAAATCAAGAGCGATTGTGCTACGTGAGGAAGACTGGCAGAACCTCATACCAATTTACAAGACAAGAAAGAACAGAAGAGAAAGAACCTCCAGCAATCTCGCCATGGTAAAATCGTATGCCCCCCCACCGACACGCCCCCCGGCCTTTGCCTCCACAGATCCTGTGGTTGGCTAATTAAAGGAGGAGGTGTAACTATCAATCTAATCTGGCTTGTTCTCAAATTTACCATAATTTCCACACTTGAGAGGCTGGTGAAATGAAACAGCACTACTACACTTTCCCATTCATCAGCCGGAAGCAGAACAACTCAGAGAACCGGGCGAAAAATAATTAGGATGCGGGATCAGGTGTTGCGCGCGTGCATCTGTGCCTGTACAGGGGCACGCAGGCACATGAGCATTCACGGGAGGCAGCAGCAGTAGCACGGGGGCAGATGAGCACCACCAGTCATTTGACCTCGACAGGTGAATGCTTGCAGATGTACTCACAGCACACTTATTAGAAGAGGCCCAAATGCCCGAGAAAACTGCCGTCAGATTACGCCGGAAACAACAACGGCTTTTTAAACAACTACAGCCGCCAGAACGGTACCGGCGGCAGCACTGCAGGAGCTGCTCAGGAACCGCTGGGGCAACCCCAGCGCACCGGGTGCTCAGCGCGTGGCCCTGACCCCACCGCATGGCATGTCACCCTTGGGCAGGAAGCTTGACATTTTCTGGAAGCACCGGTGTCATTTCACGGGCTTTGCCGTCGCTTTGCGCTTGTGGGGTAACACTATAGAGTTTTTCAGAAAGTGTTGGAGCAACTTTGGTACCTTTTCCATTCAGGCACACTGGGAGTGAGCTGTGGGGCTGCTGCCAGGGGCTCTGCTCAGCACAGCATGGCTGGAGCTGGCCCAGGACCTCCTTCGAAAGACAGACTGGTCAGACACACAGCTATCCTGAATCATCAAGGATAATCCTATGTTCAAGTTCCTACGTTCCAGTTCAAGTTCAAGTTCCTACGTTCCAATTGGTGCCCGTTACCTCTTGTCCTGGATCATCAAAGATGATCCAGGACAAGAGGTAACGGGTACAAACTGGAACCTAGGAACTTCTATCAAAGCATGAGGAGGAACTTCTTTACTTTGAGGGTGGCAGAGCGCTGGAACAGGCTGCCCAGGGAGGCGGTAGAGTCTCCGACCCCAGAAACATTCAAAACCCGCCTGGAGGTCATCCTGTGCAACCTGCTGTAGGTGACCCTGCTCTGGCATGGGGGTTGGGCTGGATGATCTCCAGAGGTCCTTTCCAACCCTAACCAATCTGTGATTCTGTGATCAGAGCTGTTCTTCGAAATCTGTTCCTAGGAAATCGCTGCGAGAAGGAGGATGCACCTGAGGAGCAGGCCTAAGATGGAGGATTGAACAAACAAGTAGCTCTTACCTGAGGAATCGGCTATCCCATGGAACAACTTCTGAGAAAGATTCTGCAACATTACTAGGGGTCCGCCAAAACATACAATTACTTGCCATGTTCCAGTTAAAGCCTAAACTATCGAGTTGGCATTTCTTTTTAAAAGTGTATAAAGAAGCGGTAATGGGCCAAATCCTCAAGCCACTCTAAATCAACACGATTTGCTTGCCTCCGCTGGAACACCCGCTCTCTATTGCAGTTCAGGAGCTAACACACAGTATCTTAATATGCATTTATGTTAATATTTGCACTTTGCAGGGCTAGGTAGATTGCACGGCTGGCACATATCAGACTAAATGTCACTTCCGAAAGCTAAGGGACCGAACCGGAAGCTGCCATTCAGAGGGACTACCTGACAACATGTGGAACCTCTCCGGAAAAGCCTTCCCACCTCAAGCAACTCCTTTTGATTAATCTTTCACATAGACAATACACGTTATATACACCGACACACCCCCCCGGCCTTTGCCTCCACAGATCCTGTGGTTGGCTAATTAAAGGAGGAGGTGTAACTATCAATCTAATCTGGCTTGTTCTCAAATTTACCATAATTTCCACACTTGAGAGGCTGGTGAAATGAAACAGCACTACTACACTTTCCCATTCATCAGCCGGAAGCAGAACAACTCCGAGAACTGGGCGAAAAATAATTAGGATGCGGGATCAGGTGTTGCGCGCGTGCATCTGTGCCTGTACAGGGGCACGCAGGCACATGAGCATTCACGGGAGGCAGCAGCAGTAGCACGGGGGGAGATGAGCACCACCAGTCATTTGACCTCGACAGGTGAATGCTTGCAGATGTACTCACAGCACACTTATTAGAAGAGGCCCAAATGCCCGAGAAAACTGCCGTCAGATTACGCCGGAAACAACAACGGCTTTTTAAACAACTACAGCCGCCAGAACGGTACCGGCGGCAGCACTGCAGGAGCTGCTCAGGAACCGCTGGGGCAACCCCAGCGCACCGGGTGCTCAGCGCGTGGCCCTGACCCCACCGCATGGCATGTCACCCTTGGGCAGGAAGCTTGACATTTTCTGGAAGCACCGGTGTCATGTCACGGGCTTTGCCGTCGCTTTGCGCTTGTGGGGTAACACTATAGAGTTTTTCAGAAAGTGTTGGAGCAACTTTGGTACCTTTTCCATTCAGGCACACTGGGAGTGAGCTGTGGGGCTGCTGCCAGGGGCTCTGCTCAGCACAGCATGGCTGGAGCTGGCCCAGGACCTCCTTCGAAAGACAGACTGGTCAGACACACAGCTATCCTGAATCATCAAGGATAATCCTATGTTCAAGTTCAAGTTCCTACCTTTCAGTTCAAGTTCAAGTTCCTACGTTCCAATTGGTGCCCGTTACCTCTTGGCCTGGATCATCAAAAATGATCCAGGACAAGAGGTAACGGGTACAAACTGGAACCTAGGAACTTCTATCAAAGCATGAGGAGGAACTTCTTTACTTTGAGGGTGGCAGAGCACTGGAACAGGCTGCCCAGGGAGGCGGTAGAGTCTCCGACCCCAGAAACATCATCAAAGATTATCCAGGACAAGAGGTAACGGGTACAAACTGGAACCTAGGAACTTCTATCAAAGCATGAGGAGGAACTTCTTTACTTTGAGGGTGGCAGAGCACTGGAACAGGCTGCCCAGGGAGGCGGTAGAGTCTCCGACCCCAGAAACATTCAAAACCCGCCTGGAGGTCATCCTGTGCAACCTGCTGTAGGTGACCCTGCTCTGTCAGGGGGGTTGGGCTGGATGATCTCCAGAGGTCCTTTCCAACCCTAACCAATCTGTGATTCTGTGATCAGAGCTGTTCTTCGAAATCTGTTCCTAGGAAATCGCTGCGAGAAGGAGGATGCACCTGAGGAGCAGGCCTAAGATGGAGGATTGAACAAACAAGTAGCTCTTACCTGAGGAATCGGCTATCCCATGGAACAACTTCTGAGAAAGATTCTGCAACATTACTAGGGGTCCGCCAAAGCATACAATTACTTGCCATGTTCCAGTTAAAGCCTAAACTATCGAGTTGGCATTTCTTTTTAAAAGTGTATAAAGAAGCGGTAATGGGCCAAATCCGCAAGCCACTGTAAATCAACACGATTTGCTTGCCTCCGCTGGAACACCCGCTCTCTATTTCAGTTCAGGAGCTAACACACAGTATCTTAATATGCATTTATGTTAATATTTGCACTTTGCAGGGCTAGGTAGATTGCACGGCTGGCACATATCAGACTAAATGTCACTTCCGAAAGCTAAGGGACCGAACCGGAAGCTGCCATTCAGAGGGACTACCTGACAACATGTGGAACCTCTCCGGAAAAGCCTTCCCACCTCAAGCAACTCCTTTTGATTAATCTTTCACATAGACAATACACGTTACTATTTTAAAAAGCTGAATTTTTAAGGACAGAATACCTTAACGAACAGAGGAAAATGTGAACCAATTAGCATCTTCAAGCACTCTGAGACGCAGGGAGAGAAGGCCTACATAGAGTAGCCAGGTCCCTTCAGAGACCACAGCTGTAGCCCCTCTCTGCAATGTTGCCTCCTGGCAGCTAGACCGGGTCCAACCCCAGGACCCAGACACACTGCCAGTCACTCCAGAGTGTCATTAAGATGCACGGCACCACGGCGCAATTCAAATCAATGTTTCTTTCCTGCACGTTGCAGCGGGCGAGGTAGCAAAGGTTGACGTGAAAAGTGGGAGAGCTGCCCAGTAACCGTGAGGTTTTGTATCATGCGAACTTACAAAATGGTCTGGAATAAAGAATCTGTGCAGTATTGCCTTTCACACGGTGTCTAATCTCGCACCGCTAGACAACTTCAACTACGAGTATCTGGGAGAACTCGAGATGGTTTCAAAAAGACTTGTCATCCTCCTTCACCAGATCACTCTCTGGAAGGCGTGAGGGAGGGGGAGTTGAAATACATCATATTAGAATTAATAGAAATGGTAATGATCGGGCTCTTCCACAACACTTCCGCTCTAAGTAATCAGTTAATTAACCCTGAATCGAGCGGGCTTGCTGGTCAGGAATACAGCAGTTGGATTGACAACAGCTTCCAGACTCCTGCTTCTCAAGGACAAGATTCGGTAACCCTTATTGATGTTAAACATTAGCTTACCCTGTGAGCAACCTCCAGAAATCAAGAGCGATTGTGCTACGTGAGGAAGACTGGCAGAACCTCATACCAATTTACAAGACAAGAAAGAACAGAAGAGAAAGAACCTCCAGCAATCTCGCCATGGTAAAATCGTATGCCCCCCCACCGACACCACCCCCGGCCTTTGCCTCCACAGATCCTGTGGTTGTCTAATTAAAGGAGGAGGTGTAACTATCAATCTAATCTGGCTTGTTCTCAAATTTACCATAATTTCCACACTTGAGAGGCTGGTGAAATGAAACAGCACTACTACACTTTCCCATTCATCAGCCGGAAGCAGAACAACTCAGAGAACCGGGCGAAAAATAATTAGGATGCGGGATCAGGTGTTGCGCGTGCATCTGTGCCTGTACAGGGGCACGCAGGCACATGAGCATTCATGGGAGGCAGCAGCAGTAGCACGGGGGCAGATGAGCACCACCAGTCATTTGACCTCGACAGGTGAATGCTTGCAGATGTACTCACAGCACACTTATTAGAAGAGGCCCAAATGCCCGAGAAAACTGCCGTCAGATTACGCCGGAAACAACAACGGCTTTTTAAACAACTACAGCCGCCAGAACGGTACCGGCGGCAGCACTGCAAGAGCTGCTCAGGAACCGCTGGGGCAACCCCAGCGCACCGGGTGCTCAGCGCGTGGCCCTGACCCCACCGCATGGCATGTCACCCTTGGGCAGGAAGCTTGACATTTTCTGGAAGCACCGGTGTCATTTCACGGGCTTTGCCGTCGCTTTGCGCTTGTGGGGTAACACTATAGAGTTTTTCGGAAAGTGTTGGAGCAACTTTGGTACCTTTTCCATTCAGGCACACTGGGAGTGAGCTGTGGGGCTGCTGCCAGGGGCTCTGCTCAGCACAGCATGGCTGGAGCTGGCCCAGGACCTCCTTCGAAAGACAGACTGGTCAGACACACAGCTATCCTGAATCATCAAGGATAATCCTATGTTCAAGTTCCTACGTTCCAGTTCAAGTTCAAGTTCCTACGTTCCAATTGGTGCCCGTTACCTCTTGTCCTGGATCATCAAAGATGATCCAGGACAAGAGGTAACGGGTACAAACTGGAACGTAGGAACTTCTATCAAAGCATGAGGAGGGACTTCTTTACTTTGAGGGTGGCAGAGCGCTGGAACAGGCTGCCCAGGGAGGCGGTAGAGTCTCCCACCCCAGAGACATTCAAAACCCGCCTGGAGGTCATCCTGTGCAACCTGCTGTAGGTGACCCTGCTCTGGCAGGGGGTTGGACTGGATGATCTCCAGAGCTCCTTTCTAACCCTAACCAATCTGTGATTCTGTGATCAGAGCTGTTCTTCGAAATCTGTTCCTAGGAAATCGCTGCGAGAAGGAGGATGCACCTGAGGAGCAGGCCTAAGATGGAGGATTGAACAAACAAGTAGCTCTTACCTGAGGAATCGGCTATCCCATGGAACAACTTCTGAGAAAGATTCTGCAACATTACTAGTGGTCTGCCAAAACATACAATTACTTGCCATGTTCCAGTTAAAGCCTAAACTATCGAGTTGGCATTTCTTTTTAAAAGTGTATAAAGAAGCGGTAATGGGCCAAATCCTCAAGCCACTGTAAATCAACACGATTTGCTTGCCTCCGCTGGAACACCCGCTCTCTATTTCAGTTCAGGAGCTAACACACAGTATCTTAATATGCATTTAGGTTAATATTTGCACTTTGCAGGGCTAGGTAGATTGCACGGCTGGCACATATCAGACTAAATGTCACGTCCGAAAGCTAAGGGACCGAACCGGAAGCTGCCATTCAGATGGACTACCTGACAAGATGTGGAACCTCTCCGGAAAAGCCTTCCCACCTCAAGCAACTCCTTTTGATTAATCTTTCACATAGACAATACACGTTATATACACCGACACACCCCCCCGGCCTTTGCCTCCACAGATCCTGTGGTTGGCTAATTAAAGGAGGAGGTGTAACTATCAATCTAATCTGGCTTGTTCTCAAATTTACCATAATTTCCACACTTGAGAGGTTGGTGAAATGAAACAGCACTACTACACTTTCCCGTTCATCAGCCGGAAGCAGAACAACTCAGAGAACCGGGCGAAAAATAATTAGGATGCGGGATCAGGTGTTGCGCGCGTGCTTCTGTGCCTGTACAGGGGCACGCAGGCACATGAGCATTCACGGGAGGCAGCAGCAGTAGCACGGGGGGAGATGAGCACCACCAGTCATTTGACCTCGACAGGTGAATGCTTGCAGATGTACTCACAGCACACTTATTAGAAGAGGCCCAAATGCCCGAGAAAACTGCCGTCAGATTACGCCGGAAACAACAACGGCTTTTTAAACAACTACAGCCGCCAGAACGGTACCGGCGGCAGCACTGCAGGAGCTGCTCAGGAACCGCTGGGGCAACCCCAGCGCACCGGGTGCTCAGCGCGTGGCCCTGACCCCACCGCATGGCATGTCACCCTTGGGCAGGAAGCTTGACATTTTCTGGAAGCACCGGTGTCATTTCACGGGCTTTGCCGTCGCTTTGCGCTTGTGGGGTAACACTATAGAGTTTTTCAGAAAGTGTTGGAGCAACTTTGGTACCTTTTCCATTCAGGCACACTGGGAGTGAGCTGTGGGGCTGCTGCCAGGGGCTCTGCTCAGCACAGCATGGCTGGAGCTGGCCCAGGACCTCCTTCGAAAGATAGACTGGTCAGACACACAGCTATCCTGAATCATCAAGGATAATCCTATGTTCAAGTTCAAGTTCCTACCTTCCAGTTCAAGTTCAAGTTCCTACCTTCCAATTGGTGCCCGTTACCTCTTGTCCTGGATCATCAAAGATGATTTTTGATGATCCATGACAAGAGGTAACGGGTACAAACTGGAACCTAGGAACTTCTATCAAAGCATGAGGAGGAACTTCTTTACTTTGAGGGTGGCAGAGCGCTGGAACAGGCTGCCCAGGGAGGCGGTAGAGTCTCCCACCCCAGAGACATTCAAAACCCGCCTGGAGGTCATCCTGTGCAACCTGCTGTAGGTGACCCTGCTCTGGCAGGGGGGTTGGACTACATGATCTCCAGAGCTCCTTTCCAACCCTAACCAATCTGTGATTCTGTGATCAGAGCTGTTCTTCGAAATCTGTTCCTAGGAAATCGCTGCGAGAAGGAGGACGCACCTGAGGAGCAGGCCTAAGATGGAGGATTGAACAAACAAGTAGCTCTTACCTGAGGAATCGGCTATCCCATGGAACAACTTCTGAGAAAGATTCTGCAACATTACTAGGGGTCCGCCAAAACATACAATTACTTGCCATGTTCCAGTTAAAGCCTAAACTATCGAGTTGGCATTTCTTTTTAAAAGTATATAAAGAAGCGGTAATGGGCCAAATCCTCAAGCCACTGTAAATCAACACGATTTGCTTGCCTCCGCTGGAACACCCGCTCTCTATTTCAGTTCAGGAGCTAACACACAGTATCTTAATATGCATTTAGGTTAATATTTGCACTTTGCAGGGCTAGGTAGATTGCACGGCTGGCACATATCAGACTAAATGTCACTTCCGAAAGCTAAGGGACCGAACCGGAAGCTGCCATTCAGAGGGACTACCTGACAACATGTGGAACCTCTCCGGAAAAGCCTTCCCACCTCAAGCAACTCCTTTTGATTAATCTTTCACATAGACAATACACGTTACTATTTTAAAAAGCTGAATTTTTAAGGACAGAATACCTTAACGAACAGAGGAAAATGTGAACCAATTAGCATCTTCAAGCACTCTGAGACGCAGGGAGAGAAGGCCTACATAGAGTAGCCAGGTCCCTTCAGAGACCACAGCTGTAGCCCCTCTCTGCAATGTTGCCTCCTGGCAGCTAGACCGGGTCCAACCCCAGGACCCAGACACACTGCCAGTCACTCCAGAGTGTCATTAAGATGCACGGCACCACGGCGCAATTCAAATCAATGTTTCTTTCCTGCACGTTGCAGCGGGCGAGGTAGCAAAGGTTGACGTGAAAAGTGGGAGAGCTGCCCAGTAACCGTGAGGTTTTGTATCATGCGAACTTACAAAATGGTCTGGAATAAAGAATCTGTGCAGTATTGCCTTTCACACGGTGTCTAATCTCGCACCGCTAGACAACTTCAACTACGAGTATCTGGCAGAACTCGAGATGGTTTCACAAAGACTTGTCATCCTCCTTCACCAGATCACTCTCTAGAAGGCGTGAGGGATGGGGAGTTGAAATACATCATATTAGAATGAATAGAAATGGTAATGATCGGGCTCTTCCACAACACTTCCGCTCTAAGTAATCAGTTAATTAACCCTGAATCGAGCGGGCTTGCTGGTCAGGAATACAGCAGTTGGATTGACAACAGCTTCCAGACTCCTGCTTCTCAAGGACAAGATTCGGTAACCCTTATTGATGTTAAACATTAGCTTACCCTGTGAGGAACCTCCAGAAATCAAGAGGGATTGTGCTACGTGAGGAAGACTGGCAGAATCTCATACCAATTTACAAGACAAGAAAGAACAGACAAGAAAGAACCTCCAGCACTCTCGCCATGGTAAACTCGTATGCCCCCCCTCCGACACCCCCCCCCGCTTTTGCCTCCACAGATCCTGTGGTTGGCTAATTAAAGGAGGAGGTGTAACTATCAATCTAATCTCGCTTGTTCTCAAATTTACCATAATTTCCACACTTGAGAGGCTGGTGAAATGAAACAGCACTACTACACTTTCCCATTCATCAGCCGGAAGCAGAACAACTCCGAGAACCGGGCGAAAAATAATTAGGATGCGGGATCAGGTGTTGCGCGCGTGCATCTGTGCCTGTACAGGGGCACGCTGGCACATGAGCATTCACGGGAGGCAGCAGCAGTAGCACGGGGGCAGATGAGCACCACCAGTCATTTGACCTCGACAGGTGAATGCTTGCAGATGTACTCACAGCACACTTATTAGAAGAGGCCCATATGCCCGAGAAAACTGCCGTCAGATTACGCCGGAAACAACAACGGCTTTTTAAACAACTACAGCCGCCAGAACGGTACCGGCGGCAGCACTGCAGGAGCTGCTCAGGAACCGCTGGGGCAACCCCAGCGCACCGGGTGCTCAGCGCGTGGCCCTGACCCCACCGCATGGCATGTCACCCTTGGGCAGGAAGCTTGACATTTTCTGGAAGCACCGGTGTCATTTCACGGGCTTTGCCGTCGCTTTGCGCTTGTGGGGTAACACTATAGAGTTTTTCACAAAGTGTTGGAGCAACTTTGGTACCTTTTCCATTCAGGCACACTGGGAGTGAGCTGTGGGGCTGCTGCCAGGGGCTCTGCTCAGCACAGCATGGCTGGAGCTGGCCCAGGACCTCCTTCGAAAGACAGACTGGTCAGACACACAGCTATCCTGAATCATCAAGGATAATCCTATGTTCAAGTTCCTACCTTCCAGTTCAAGTTCAAGTTCCTACGTTCCAATTGGTGCCCGTTACCTCTTGTCCTGGATCATCAAAGATGATCCAGGACAAGAGGTAACGGGTACAAACTGGAACCTAGGAACTTCTATCAAAGCATGAGGAGGAACTTCTTTACTTTGAGGGTGGCAGAGCGCTGGAACAGGCTGCCCAGGGAGGCGGTAGAGTCTCCGACCCCAGAAACATTCAAAACCCGCCTGGAGGTCATCCTGTGCAACCTGCTGTAGGTGACCCTGCTCTGGCAGTGGGGTTGGGCTGGATGATCTCCAGAGCTCCTTTCCAACCCTAACTAATCTGTGATTCTGTGATCAGAGCTGTTCTTCGAAATCTGTTCCTAGGAAATCGCTGCGAGAAGGAGGATGCACCTGAGGAGCAGGCCTAAGATGGAGGATTGAACAAACAAGTAGCTCTTACCTGAGGAATCGGCTATCCCATGGAACAACTTCTGAGAAAGATTCTGCAACATTACTAGGGGTCCGCCAAAACATACAATTACTTGCCATGTTCCAGTTAAAGCCTAAACTATCGAGTTGGCATTTCTGTTTAAAAGTGTATAAAGAAGCGGTAATGGGCCAAATCCTCAAGCCACTGTAAATCAACACGATTTGCTTGCCTCCGCTGGAACACCCGCTCTCTATTTCAGTTCAGGAGCTAACACACAGTATCTTAATATGCATTTAGGTTAATATTTGCACTTTGCAGGGCTAGGTAGATTGCACGGCTGGCACATATCAGACTAAATGTCACTTCCGAAAGCTAAGGGACCGAACCGGAAGCTGCCATTCAGAGGGACTACCTGACAACATGTGGAACCTCTCCGGAAAAGCCTTCCCACCTCAAGCAACTCCTTTTGATTAATCTTTCACATAGACAATACACGTTATATATACCGACACACCCCCCCTGCCTTTGCCTCCACAGACCCTGCGGTTGGCTAATTAAAGGAGGAGGTGTAACTATCAATCTAATCTGGCTTGTTCTCAAATTTACCATAATTTCCACACTTGAGAGGCTGGTGAAATGAAACAGCACTACTACACTTTCCCATTCATCAGCCGAAAGCAGAACAACTCCGAGAACCGGGCGAAAAATAATTAGGATGCGGGATCAGGTGTTGCGCGCGTGCATCTGTGCCTGTACAGGGGCACGCAGGCACATGAGCATTCATGGGAGGCAGCAGCAGTAGCACGGGGGCAGATGAGCACCACCAGTCATTTGACCTCGACAGGTGAATGCTTGCAGATGTACTCACAGCACACTTATTAGAAGAGGCCCAAATGCCCGAGAAAACTGCCGTCAGATTACGCCGGAAACAACAACGGCTTTTTAAACAACTACAGCCGCCAGAACGGTACCGGCGGCAGCACTGCAGGAGCTGCTCAGGAACCGCTGGGGCAACCCCAGCGCACCGGGTGCTCAGCGCGTGGCCCTGACCCCACCGCATGGCATGTCACCCTTGGGCAGGAAGCTTGGCATTTTCTGGAAGCACCGGTGTCATTTCACGGGCTTTGCCGTCGCTTTGCGCTTGTGGGGTAACACTATAGAGTTTTTCAGAAAGTGTTGGAGCAACTTTTGTACCTTTTCCATTCAGGCACACTGGGAGTGAGGTGTGGGGCTGCTGCCAGGGGCTCTGCTCAGCACAGCATGGCTGGAGCTGGCCCAGGACCTCCTTCGAAAGACAGACTGGTCAGACACACAGCTATCCTGAATCATCAAGGATAATCCTATGTTCAAGTTCCTACATTCCAGTTCAAGTTCAAGTTCCTACGTTTCAATTGGTGCCCGTTACCTCTTGTCCTGGATCATCAAAGATGATCCAGGACAAGAGGTAACGGGTACAAACTGGAACCTAGGAACTTCTATCAAAGCATGAGGAGGAACTTCTTTACTTTGAGGGTGGCAGAGCGCTGGAACAGGCTGCCCAGGGAGGCAGTAGAGTCTCCGACCCCAGAGACATTCAAAACCTGCCTGGAGGTCATCCTGTGCAACCTGCTGTAGGTGACCCTGCTCTGGCAGGGGGTTGGACTGGATGATCTCCAGAGCTCCTTTCCAACCCTAACCAATCTGTGATTCTGTGATCAGAGCTGTTCTTCGAAATCTGTTCCTAGGAAATCGCTGCGAGAAGGAGGATGCACCTGAGGAGCAGGCCTAAGATGGAGGATTGAACAAACAAGTAGCTCTTACCTGAGGAATCGGCTATCCCATGGAACAACTTCAGAGAAAGATTCTGCAACATTACTAGGGGTCCGCCAAAACATACAATTACTTGCCATGTTCCAGTTAAAGCCTAAATTATCGAGTTGGCATTTCTTTTTAAAAGTGTATAAAGAAGCGACAATGGGCCAAATCCGCAAGCCACTGTAAATCAACACGATTTGCTTGCCTCCGCTGGAACACCCGCTCTCTATTTCAGTTCAGGAGCTAACACACAGTATCTTAATATGCATTTAGGTTAATATTTGCACTTTGCAGGGCTAGGTAGATTGCACGGCTGGCACATATCAGACTAAATGTCACTTCCGAAAGCTAAGGGACCGAACCGGAAGCTGCCATTCAGAGGGACTACCTGACAACATGTGGAACCTCTCCGGAAAAGCCTTCCCACCTCAAGCAACTCCTTTTGATTAATCTTTCACATAGACAATACACGTTATATACACCAACACACCCCCCCGGCCTTTGCCTCCACAGATCCTGTGGTTGGCTAATTAAAGGAGGAGGTGTAACTATCAATCTAATCTGGCTTGTTCTCAAATTTACCATAATTTCCACACTTGAGAGGCTGGTGAAATGAAACAGCACTACTACACTTTCCCATTCATCAGCCGGAAGCAGAACAACTCAGAGAACCGGGCGAAAAATAATTAGGATGCGGGATCAGGTGTTGCGCGCGTGCATCTGTGCCTGTACAGGGGCACGCAGGCACATGAGCATTCATGGGAGGCAGCAGCAGTAGCACGGGGGGAGATGAGCACCACCAGTCATTTGACCTCGACAGGTGAATGCTTGCAGATGTACTCACAGCACACTTATTAGAAGAGGCCCAAATGCCCGAGAAAACTGCCGTCAGATTACGCCGGAAACAACAACAACTTTTTAAACAACTACAGCCGCCAGAACGGTACCGGCGGCAGCACTGCAGGAGCTGCTCAGGAATCGCTGGGGCAACCCCAGCGCACCGGGTGCTCAGCGCGTGGCCCTGACCCCACCGCATGGCATGTCACCCTTGGGCAGGAAGCTTGGCATTTTCTGGAAGCACCGGTGTCATTTCACGGGCTTTGCCGTCGCTTTGCGCTTGTGGGGTAACACTATAGAGTTTTTCAGAAAGTGTTGGAGCAACTTTGGTACCTTTTCCATTCAGGCACACTGGGAGTGAGGTGTGGGGCTGCTGCCAGGGGCTCTGCTCAGCACAGCATGGCTGGAGCTGGCCCAGGACCTCCTTCGAAAGACAGACTGGTCAGACACACAGCTATCCTGAATCATCAAGGATAATCCTATGTTCAAGTTCCTACATTCCAGTTCAAGTTCAAGTTCCTACGTTCCAATTGGTGCCCGTTACCTCTTGTCCTGGATCATCAAAGATGATCCAGGACAAGAGGTAACGGGTACAAACTGGAACCTAGGAACTTCTATCAAAGCATGAGGAGGAACTTCTTTACTTTGAGGGTGGCAGAGCGCTGGAACAGGCTGCCCAGGGAGGCAGTAGAGTCTCCGACCCCAGAGACATTCAAAACCTGCCTGGAGGTCATCCTGTGCAACCTGCTGTAGGTGACCCTGCTCTGGCAGGGGGTTGGACTGGATGATCTCCAGAGCTCCTTTCCAACCCTAACCAATCTGTGATTCTGTGATCAGAGCTGTTCTTCGAAATCTGTTCCTAGGAAATCGCTGCGAGAAGGAGGATGCACCTGAGGAGCAGGCCTAAGATGGAGGATTGAACAAACAAGTAGCTCTTACCTGAGGAATCGGCTATCCCATGGAACAACTTCAGAGAAAGATTCTGCAACATTACTAGGGGTCCGCCAAAACATACAATTACTTGCCATGTTCCAGTTAAAGCCTAAACTATCGAGTTGGCATTTCTTTTTAAAAGTGTATAAAGAAGCGACAATGGGCCAAATCCGCAAGCCACTGTAAATCAACACGATTTGCTTGCCTCCGCTGGAACACCCGCTCTCTATTTCAGTTCAGGAGCTAACACACAGTATCTTAATATGCATTTAGGTTAATATTTGCACTTTGCAGGGCTAGGTAGATTGCACGGCTGGCACATATCAGACTAAATGTCACTTCCGAAAGCTAAGGGACCGAACCGGAAGCTGCCATTCAGAGGGACTACCTGACAACATGTGGAACCTCTCCGGAAAAGCCTTCCCACCTCAAGCAACTCCTTTTGATTCATCTTTCACATAGACAATACACGTTATATACACCGACACACCCCCCCGGCCTTTGCCTCCACAGATCCTGTGGTTGGCTAATTAAAGGAGGAGGTGTAACTATCAATCTAATCTGGCTTGTTCTCAAATTTACCATAATTTCCACACTTGAGAGGCTGGTGAAATGAAACAGCACTACTACACTTTCCCATTCATCAGCCGGAAGCAGAACAACTCCGAGAACCGGGCGAAAAATAATTAGGATGCGGGATCAGGTGTTGCGCGCGTGCATCTGTGCCTGTACAGGGGCACGCAGGCACATGAGCATTCACGGGAGGCAGCAGCAGTAGCACGGGGGCAGATGAGCACCACCAGTCATTTGACCTCGACAGGTGAATGCTTGCAGATGTACTCACAGCACACTTATTAGAAGAGGCCCAAATGCCCGAGAAAACTGCCGTCAGATTACGCCGGAAACAACAACAACTTTTTAAACAACTACAGCCGCCAGAACGGTACCGGCGGCAGCACTGCAGGAGCTGCTCAGGAATCGCTGGGGCAACCCCAGCGCACCGGGTGCTCAGCGCGTGGCCCTGACCCCACCGCATGGCATGTCACCCTTGGGCAGGAAGCTTGGCATTTTCTGGAAGCACCGGTGTCATTTCACGGGCTTTGCCGTCGCTTTGCGCTTGTGGGGTAACACTATAGAGTTTTTCAGAAAGTGTTGGAGCAACTTTGGTACCTTTTCCATTCAGGCACACTGGGAGTGAGGTGTGGGGCTGCTGCCAGGGGCTCTGCTCAGCACAGCATGGCTGGAGCTGGCCCAGGACCTCCTTCGAAAGACAGACTGGTCAGACACACAGCTATCCTGAATCATCAAGGATAATCCTATGTTCAAGTTCCTACGTTCCAGTTCAAGTTCAAGTTCCTACGTTCCAATTGGTGCCCGTTACCTCTTGTCCTGGATCATCAAAGATGATCCAGGACAAGAGGTAACGGGTACAAACTGGAACCTAGGAACTTCTATCAAAGCATGAGGAGGAACTTCTTTACTTTGAGGGTGGCAGAGCGCTGGAACAGGCTGCCCAGGGAGGCAGTAGAGTCTCCGACCCCAGAGACATTCAAAACCCGCCTGGAGGTCATCCTGTGCAACCTGCTGAAGGTGACCCTGCTCTGGCAGGGGGTTGGACTGGATGATCTCCAGAGCTCCTTTCCAACCCTAACCAATCTGTGATTCTGTGATCAGAGCTGTTCTTCGAAATCTGTTCCTAGGAAATCGCTGCGAGAAGGAGGATGCACCTGAGGAGCAGGCCTAAGATGGAGGATTGAACAAACAAGTAGCTCTTACCTGAGGAATCGGCTATCCCATGGAACAACTTCTGAGAAAGATTCTGCAACATTACTACGGGTCCGCCAAAACATACAATTACTTGCCATGTTCCAGTTAAAGCCTAAACTATCGAGTTGGCATTTCTTTTTAAAAGTGTATAAAGAAGCGGTAATGGGCCAAATCCGCAAGCCACTCTAAATAAACACGATTTGCTTGCCTCCGCTGGAACACCCGCTCTCTATTTCAGTTCAGGAGCTAACACACAGTATCTTAATATGCATTTAGGTTAATATTTGCACTTTGCAGGGCTAGGTAGATTGCACGGCTGGCACATATCAGACTAAATGTCACTTCCGAAAGCTAAGGGACCGAACCGGAAGCTGCCATTCAGAGGGACTACCTGACAACATGTGGAACCTCTCCGGAAAAGCCTTCCCACCTCAAGCAACTCCTTTTGATTAATCTTTCACATAGACAATACACGTTATATATACCGACACACCCCCCCGGCCTTTGCCTCCACAGATCCTGTGGTTGGCTAATTAAAGGAGGAGGTGTAACTATCAATCTAATCTGGCTTGTTCTCAAATTTACCATAATTTCCACACTTGAGAGGCTGGTGAAATGAAACAGCACTACTACACTTTCCCATTCATCAGCCGGAAGCAGAACAACTCAGAGAACCGGGCGAAAAATAATTAGGATGCGGGATCAGGTGTTGCGCGCGTGCATCTGTGCCTGTACAGGGGCACGCAGGCACATGAGCATTCATGGGAGGCAGCAGCAGTAGCACGGGGGGAGATGAGCACCACCAGTCATTTGACCTCGACAGGTGAATGCTTGCAGATGTACTCACAGCACACTTATTAGAAGAGGCCCAAATGCCCGAGAAAACTGCCGTCAGATTACGCCGGAAACAACAACAACTTTTTAAACAACTACAGCCGCCAGAACGGTACCGGCGGCAGCACTGCAGGAGCTGCTCAGGAATCGCTGGGGCAACCCCAGCGCACCGGGTGCTCAGCGCGTGGCCCTGACCCCACCGCATGGCATGTCACCCTTGGGCAGGAAGCTTGGCATTTTCTGGAAGCACCGGTGTCATTTCACGGGCTTTGCCGTCGCTTTGCGCTTGTGGGGTAACACTATAGAGTTTTTCAGAAAGTGTTGGAGCAACTTTGGTACCTTTTCCATTCAGGCACACTGGGAGTGAGGTGTGGGGCTGCTGCCAGGGGCTCTGCTCAGCACAGCATGGCTGGAGCTGGCCCAGGACCTCCTTCGAAAGACAGACTGGTCAGACACACAGCTATCCTGAATCATCAAGGATAATCCTATGTTCAAGTTCCTACGTTCCAGTTCAAGTTCAAGTTCCTACGTTCCAATTGGTGCCCGTTACCTCTTGTCCTGGATCATCAAAGATGATCCAGGACAAGAGGTAACGGGTACAAACTGGAACCTAGGAACTTCTATCAAAGCATGAGGAGGAACTTCTTTACTTTGAGGGTGGCAGAGCGCTGGAACAGGCTGCCCAGGGAGGCAGTAGAGTCTCCGACCCCAGAGACATTCAAAACCCGCCTGGAGGTCATCCTGTGCAACCTGCTGAAGGTGACCCTGCTCTGGCAGGGGGTTGGACTGGATGATCTCCAGAGCTCCTTTCCAACCCAAAGCAATCTGTGATTCTGTGATCAGAGCTGTTCTTCGAAATCTGTTCCTAGGAAATCGCTGCGAGAAGGAGGATGCACCTGAGGAGCAGGCCTAAGATGGAGGATTGAACAAACAAGTAGCTCTTACCTGAGGAATCGGCTATCCCATGGAACAACTTCTGAGAAAGATTCTGCAACATTACTAGGGGTCCGCCAAAACATACAATTACTTGCCATGTTCCAGTTAAAGCCTAAACTATCGAGTTGGCATTTCTTTTTAAAAGTGTATAAAGAAGCGGTAATGGGCCAAATCCTCAAGCCACTGTAAATCAACACGATTTGCTTGCCTCCGCTGGAACACCCGCTCTCTATTTCAGTTCAGGAGCTAACACACAGTATCTTAATATACATTTAGGTTAATATTTGCACTTTGCAGGGCTAGGTAGATTGCACGGCTGGCACATATCAGACTAAATGTCACTTCCGAAAGCTAAGGGACCGAACCGGAAGCTGCCATTCAGAGGGACTACCTGACAACATGTGGAACCTCTCCGGAAAAGCCTTCCCACCTCAAGCAACTCCTTTTGATTAATCTTTCACATAGACAATGCACCTTATATACACCGACACACACCCCCGGCCTCTGCCTCCACAGATCCTGTGGTTGGCTAATTAAAGGAGGAGGTGTAACTATCAATCTAATCTGGCTTGTTCTCAAATTTACCATAATTTCCACACTTGAGAGGCTGGTGAAATGAAACAGCACTACTACACTTTCCCATTCATCAGCCGGAAGCAGAACAACTCAGAGAACCGGGCGAAAAATAATTAGGATGCGGGATCAGGTGTTGCGCGCGTGCATCTGTGCCTGTACAGGGGCACGCAGGCACATGAGCATTCACGGGAGGCAGCAGCAGTAGCACGGGGGCAGATGAGCACCACCAGTCATTTGACCTCGACAGGTGAATGCTTGCAGATGTACTCACAGCACACTTATTAGAAGAGGCCCAAATGCCCGAGAAAACTGCCGTCAGATTACGCCGGAAACAACAACGGCTTTTTAAACAACTACAGCCGCCAGAACGGTACCGGCGGCAGCACTGCAGGAGCTGCTCAGGAACCGCTGGGGCAACCCCAGCGCACCGGGTGCTCAGCGCGTGGCCCTGACCCCACCGCATGGCATGTCACCCTTGGGCAGGAAGCTTGACATTTTCTGGAAGCACCGGTGTCATTTCACGGGCTTTGCCGTCGCTTTGCGCTTGTGGGGTAACACTATAGAGTTTTTCAGAAAGTGTTGGAGCAACTTTGGTACCTTTTCCATTCAGGCACACTGGGAGTGAGCTGTGGGGCTGCTGCCAGGGGCTCTGCTCAGCACAGCATGGCTGGAGCTGGCCCAGGACCTCCTTCGAAAGACAGACTGGTCAGACACACAGCTATCCTGAATCATCAAGGATAATCCTATGTTCAAGTTCAAGTTCCTACCTTCCAGTTCAAGTTCAAGTTCCTACCTTCCAGTTCAAGTTCAAGTTCCTACGTTCCAATTGGTGCCCGTTACCTCTTGGCCTGGATCATCAAAGATGATGATCATCAAAGATGATCCAGGACAAGAGGTAACGGGTACAAACTGGAACCTAGGAACTTCTATCAAAGCATGAGGAGGAACTTCTTTACTTTGAGGGTGGCAGAGCGCTGGAACAGGCTTCCCGGGGAGGCGGTAGAGTCTCCGACCCCAGAGACATTCAAAACCCGCCTGGAGGTCATCCTGTGCAACCTGCTGTAGGTGACCCTGCTCTGGCAGGGGGGTTGGACTAGATGATCTCCAGAGCCCCTTTCCAACCCTAACCAATCTGTGATTCTATGATCAGAGCTGTTCTTCGAAATCTGTTCCTAGGAAATCGCTGCGAGAAGGAGGATGCACCTGAGGAGCAGGCCTAAGATGGAGGATTGAACAAACAAGTAGCTCTTACCTGAGGAATCGGCTATCCCATGGAACAACTTCTGAGAAAGTTTCTGCAACATTACTAGGGGTCCGCCAAAACATACAATTTCTTGCCATGTTCCAGTTAAAGCCTAAACTATCGAGTTGGCATTTCTTTTTAAAAGTGTATAAAGAAGCGGTAATGGGCCAAATCCGCAAGCCACTGTAAATCAACACGATTTGCTTGCCTCCGCTGGAACACCCGCTCTCTATTTTAGTTCAGGAGCTAACACACAGTATCTTAATATGCATTTAGGTTAATATTTGCACTTTGCAGGGCTAGGTAGATTGCACGGCTGGCACATATCAGACTAAATGTCACTTCCGAAAGCTAAGGGACCGAACCGGAAGCTGCCATTCAGAGGGACTACCTGACAACATGTGGAACCTCTCCGGAAAAGCCTTCCCACCTCAAGCAACTCCTTTTGATTAATCTTTCACATAGACAATACACGTTATATACACCGACACACACTTCCGGCCTTTGCCTCCACAGATCCTGTGGTTGGCTAATTAAAGGAGGAGGTGTAACTATCAATCTAATCTGGCTTGTTCTCAAATTTACCATAATTTCCACACCTGAGAGGCTGGTGAAATGAAACAGCACTACTACACTTTCCCATTCATCAGCCGGAAGCAGAACAACTCAGAGAACCGGGCAAAAAATAATTAGGATGCGGGATCAGGTGTTGCGCGCGTGCATCTGTGCCTGTACAGGGGCACGCAGGCACATGAGCATTCACGGGAGGCAGCAGCAGTAGCACGGGGGCAGATGAGCACCACCAGTCATTTGACCTCGACAGGTGAATGCTTGCAGATGTACTCACAGCACACTTATTAGAAGAGGCCCAAATGCCCGAGAAAACTGCCGTCAGATTACGCCGGAAACAACAACGGCTTTTTAAACAACTACAGCCGCCAGAACGGTACCGGCGGCAGCACTGCAGGAGCTGCTCAGGAACCGCTGGGGCAACCCCAGCGCACTGGGTGCTCAGCGCGTGGCCCTGACCCCACCGCATGGCATGTCACCCTTGGGCAGGAAGCTTGACATTTTCTGGAAGCACCGGTGTCATTTCACGGGCTTTGCCGTCGCTTTGCGCTTGTGGGGTAACACTATAGAGTTTTTCAGAAAGTGTTGGAGCAACTTTGGTACCTTTTCCATTCAGGCACACTGGGAGTGAGCTGTGGGGCTGCTGCCAGGGGCTCTGCTCAGCACAGCATGGCTGGAGCTGGCCCAGGACCTCCTTCGAAAGACAGACTGGTCAGACACACAGCTATCCTGAATCATCAAGGATAATCCTATGTTCAAGTTCAAGTTCCTACCTTCCAGTTCAAGTTCAAGTTCCTACCTTCCAGTTCAAGTTCAAGTTCCTACGTTCCAATTGGTGCCCGTTACCTCTTGGCCTGGATCATCAAAGATGATGATCATCAAAGATGATCCAGGACAAGAGGTAACGGGTACAAACTGGAACCTAGGAACTTCTATCAAAGCATGAGGAGGAACTTCTTTACTTTGAGGGTGGCAGAGCGCTGGAACAGGCTTCCCGGGGAGGCGGTAGAGTCTCCGACCCCAGAGACATTCAAAACCCGCCTGGAGGTCATCCTGTGCAACCTGCTGTAGGTGACCCTGCTCTGGCAGGGGGGTTGGACTAGATGATCTCCAGAGCCCCTTTCCAACCCTAACCAATCTGTGATTCTGTGATCAGAGCTGTTCTTCGAAATCTGTTCCTAGGAAATCGCTGCGAGAATGAGGATGCACCTGAGGATCAGGCCTAAGATGGAGGATTGAACAAACAAGTAGCTCTTACCTGAGGAATCGGCTATCCCATGGAACAACTTCTGAGAAAGTTTCTGCAACATTACTAGGGGTCCGCCAAAACATACAATTTCTTGCCATGTTCCAGTTAAAGCCTAAACTATCGAGTTGGCATTTCTTTTTAAAAGTGTATAAAGAAGCGGTAATGGGCCAAATCCGCAAGCCACTGTAAATCAACACGATTTGCTTGCCTCCGCTGGAACACCCGCTCTCTATTTTAGTTCAGGAGCTAACACACAGTATCTTAATATGCATTTAGGTTAATATTTGCACTTTGCAGGGCTAGGTAGATTGCACGGCTGGCACATATCAGACTAAATGTCACTTCCGAAAGCTAAGGGACCGAACCGGAAGCTGCCATTCAGAGGGACTACCTGACAACATGTGGAACCTCTCCGGAAAAGCCTTCCCACCTCAAGCAACTCCTTTTGATTAATCTTTCACATAGACAATACACGTTATATACACCGACACACACTTCCGGCCTTTGCCTCCACAGATCCTGTGGTTGGCTAATTAAAGGAGGAGGTGTAACTATCAATCTAATCTGGCTTGTTCTCAAATTTACCATAATTTCCACACCTGAGAGGCTGGTGAAATGAAACAGCACTACTACACTTTCCCATTCATCAGCCGGAAGCAGAACAACTCAGAGAACCGGGCGAAAAATAATTAGGATGCGGGATCAGGTGTTGCGCGCGTGCATCTGTGCCTGTACAGGGGCACGCAGGCACATGAGCATTCACGGGAGGCAGCAGCAGTAGCACGGGGGCAGATGAGCACCACCAGTCATTTGACCTCGACAGGTGAATGCTTGCAGATGTACTCACAGCACACTTATTAGAAGAGGCCCAAATGCCCGAGAAAACTGCCGTCAGATTACGCCGGAAACAACAACGGCTTTTTAAACAACTACAGCCGCCAGAACGGTACCGGCGGCAGCACTGCAGGAGCTGCTCAGGAACCGCTGGGGCAACCCCAGCGCACCGGGTGCTCAGCGCGTGGCCCTGACCCCACCGCATGGCATGTCACCCTTGGGCAGGAAGCTTGACATTTTCTGGAAGCACCGGTGTCATTTCACGGGCTTTGCCGTCGCTTTGCGCTTGTGGGGTAACACTATAGAGTTTTTCAGAAAGTGTTGGAGCAACTTTGGTACCTTTTCCATTCAGGCACACTGGGAGTGAGCTGTGGGGCTGCTGCCAGGGGCTCTGCTCAGCACAGCATGGCTGGAGCTGGCCCAGGACCTCCTTCGAAAGACAGACTGGTCAGACACACAGCTATCCTGAATCATCAAGGATAATCCTATGTTCAAGTTCAAGTTCCTACCTTCCAGTTCAAGTTCAAGTTCCTACCTTCCAGTTCAAGTTCAAGTTCCTACGTTCCAATTGGTGCCCGTTACCTCTTGGCCTGGATCATCAAAGATGATGATCATCAAAGATGATCCAGGACAAGAGGTAACGGGTACAAACTGGAACCTAGGAACTTCTATCAAAGCATGAGGAGGAACTTCTTTACTTTGAGGGTGGCAGAGCGCTGGAACAGGCTTCCCGGGGAGGCGGTAGAGTCTCCGACCCCAGAGACATTCAAAACCCGCCTGGAGGTCATCCTGTGCAACCTGCTGTAGGTGACCCTGCTCTGGCAGGGGGGTTGGGCTGGATGATCTCCAGAGCTCCTTTCCAACCCTAACCAATCTGTGATTCTGTGATCAGAGCTGTTCTTCGAAATCTGTTCCTAGGAAATCGCTGCGAGAAGGAGGATGCACCTGAGGAGCAGGCCTAAGATGGAGGATTGAACAAACAAGTAGCTCTTACCTGAGGAATCGGCTATCCCATGGAACAACTTCTGAGAAAGATTCTGCAACATTACTAGGGGTCCGCCAAAACATACAATTACTTGCCATGTTCCAGTTAAAGCCTAAACTATCGAGTTGGCATTTCTTTTTAAAAGTGTATAAAGAAGCGGTAATGGGCCAAATCCGCAAGCCACTGTAAATCAACACGATTTGCTTGCCTCCGCTGGAACACCCGCTCTCTATTTCAGTTCAGGAGCTAACACACAGTATCTTAATATGCATTTAGGTTAATATTTGCACTTTGCGGGGCTAGGTAGATTGCACGGCTGGCACATATCAGACTAAATGTCACTTCCGAAAGCTAAGGGACCGAACCGGAAGCTGCCATTCAGAGGGACTACCTGACAACATGTGGAACCTCTCCGGAAAAGCCTTCCCACCTCAAGCAACTCCTTTTGATTAATCTTTCACATAGACAATACACGTTATATACACCGACACACCCCCCCGGCCTTTGCCTCCACAGATCCTGTGGTTGGCTAATTAAAGGAGGAGGTGTAACTATCAATCTAATCTGGCTTGTTCTCAAATTTACCATAATTTCCACACTTGAGAGGCTGGTGAAATGAAACAGCACTACTACACTTTCCCATTCATCAGCCGGAAGCAGAACAACTCAGAGAACCGGGCGAAAAATAATTAGGATGCGGGATCAGGTGTTGCGCGCGTGCATCTGTGCCTGTACAGGGGCACGCAGGCACATGAGCATTCACGGGAGGCAGCAGCAGTAGCACGGGGGCAGATGAGCACCACCAGTCATTTGACCTCGACAGGTGAATGCTTGCAGATGTACTCACAGCACACTTATTAGAAGAGGCCCAAATGCCCGAGAAAACTGCCGTCAGATTACGCCGGAAACAACAACGGCTTTTTAAACAACTACAGCCGCCAGAACGGTACCGGCGGCAGCACTGCAGGAGCTGCTCAGGAACCGCTGGGGCAACCCCAGCGCACCGGGTGCTCAGCGCGTGGCCCTGACCCCACCGCATGGCATGTCACCCTTGGGCAGGAAGCTTGACATTTTCTGGAAGCACCGGTGTCATTTCACGGGCTTTGCCGTCGCTTTGCGCTTGTGGGGTAACACTATAGAGTTTTTCACAAAGTGTTGGAGCAACTTTGGTACCTTTTCCATTCAGGCACACTGGGAGTGAGCTGTGGGGCTGCTGCCAGGGGCTCTGCTCAGCACAGCATGGCTGGAGCTGGCCCAGGACCTCCTTCGAAAGACAGACTGGTCAGACACACAGCTATCCTGAATCATCAAGGATAATCCTATGTTCAAGTTCAAGTTCCTACCTTCCAGTTCAAGTTCAAGTTCCTACCTTCCAGTTCAAGTTCAAGTTCCTACGTTCCAATTGGTGCCCGTTACCTCTTGGCCTGGATCATCAAAGATGATGATCATCAAAGATGATCCAGGACAAGAGGTAACGGGTACAAACTGGAACCTAGGAACTTCTATCAAAGCATGAGGAGGAACTTCTTTACTTTGAGGGTGGCAGAGCGCTGGAACAGGCTTCCCGGGGAGGCGGTAGAGTCTCCGACCCCAGAGACATTCAAAACCCGCCTGGAGGTCATCCTGTGCAACCTGCTGTAGGTGACCCTGCTCTGGCAGGGGGGTTGGACTAGATGATCTCCAGAGCCCCTTTCCAACCCTAACCAATCCGTGATTCTGTGATCAGAGCTGTTCTTCGAAATCTGTTCCTAGGAAATCGCTGCGAGAAGGAGGATGCACCTGAGGAGCAGGCCTAAGATGGAGGATTGAACAAACAAGTAGCTCTTACCTGAGGAATCGGCTATCCCATGGAACAACTTCTGAGAAAGTTTCTGCAACATTACTAGGGGTCCGCCAAAAAATACAATTTCTTGCCATGTTCCAGTTAAAGCCTAAACTATCGAGTTGGCATTTCTTTTTAAAAGTGTATAAAGAAGCGGTAATGGGCCAAATCCGCAAGCCACTGTAAATCAACACGATTTGCTTGCCTCTGCTGGAACACCCGCTCTCTATTTCAGTTCAGGAGCTAACACACAGTATCTTAATATGCATTTAGGTTAATATTTGCACTTTGCAGGGCTAGGTAGATTGCACGGCTGGCACATATCAGACTAAATGTCACTTCCGAAAGCTAAGGGACCGAACCGGAAGCTGCCATTCAGAGGGACTACCTGACAACATGTGGAACCTCTCCGGAAAAGCCTTCCCACCTCAAGCAACTCCTTTTGATTAATCTTTCACATAGACAATACACGTTATATACACCGACACACCCCCCCGGCCTTTGCCTCCACAGATCCTGTGGTTGGCTAATTAAAGGAGGAGGTGTAACTATCAATCTAATCTGGCTTGTTCTCAAATTTACCATAATTTCCACACTTGAGAGGCTGGTGAAATGAAACAGCACTACTACACTTTCCCATTCATCAGCCGGAAGCAGAACAACTCAGAGAACCGGGCGAAAAATAATTAGGATGCGGGATCAGGTGTTGCGCGCGTGCATCTGTGCCTGTACAGGGGCACGCAGGCACATGAGCATTCACGGGAGGCAGCAGCAGTAGCACGGGGGCAGATGAGCACCACCAGTCATTTGACCTCGACAGGTGAATGCTTGCAGATGTACTCACAGCACACTTATTAGAAGAGGCCCAAATGCCCGAGAAAACTGCCGTCAGATTACGCCGGAAACAACAACGGCTTTTTAAACAACTACAGCCGCCAGAACGGTACCGGCGGCAGCACTGCAGGAGCTGCTCAGGAACCGCTGGGGCAACCCCAGCGCACCGGGTGCTCAGCGCGTGGCCCTGACCCCACCGCATGGCATGTCACCCTTGGGCAGGAAGCTTGACATTTTCTGGAAGCACCGGTGTCATTTCACGGGCTTTGCCGTCGCTTTGCGCTTGTGGGGTAACACTATAGAGTTTTTCACAAAGTGTTGGAGCAACTTTGGTACCTTTTCCATTCAGGCACACTGGGAGTGAGCTGTGGGGCTGCTGCCAGGGGCTCTGCTCAGCACAGCATGGCTGGAGCTGGCCCAGGACCTCCTTCGAAAGACAGACTGGTCAGACACACAGCTATCCTGAATCATCAAGGATAATCCTATGTTCAAGTTCAAGTTCCTACCTTCCAGTTCAAGTTCAAGTTCCTACGTTCCAATTGGTGCCCGTTACCTCTTGTCCTGGATCATCAAAGATGATTTTTGATGATCCAGGACAAGAGGTAACGGGTACAAACTGGAACCTAGGAACTTCTATCAAAGCATGAGGAGGAACTTCTTTACTTTGAGGGTGGCAGAGCGCTGGAACAGGCTGCCCAGGGAGGCGGTAGAGTCTCCCACCCCAGAGACATTCAAAACCCGCCTGGAGGTCATCCTGTGCAACCTGCTGTAGGTGACCCTGCTCTGGCAGGGGGGTTGGACTACATGATCTCCAGAGCTCCTTTCCAACCCTAACCAATCTGTGATTCTGTGATCAGAGCTGTTCTTCGAAATCTGTTCCTAGGAAATCGCTGCGAGGAGGATGCACCTGAGGAGCAGGCCTAAGATCGAGGATTGAACAAACAAGTAGCTCTTACCTGAGGAATCGGCTATCCCATGGAACAACTTCTGAGAAAGATTCTGCAACATTACTAGGGGTCCGCCAAAACATACAATTACTTGCCATGTTCCAGTTAAAGCCTAAACTATCGAGTTGGCATTTCTTTTTAAAAGTGTATAAAGAAGCGGTAATGGGCCAAATCCTCAAGCCACTGTAAATCAACACGATTTGCTTGCCTCCGCTGGAACACCCGCTCTCTATTGCAGTTCAGGAGCTAACACACAGTATCTTAATATGCATTTAGGTTAATATTTGCACTTTGCAGGGCTAGGTAGATTGCACGGCTGGCACATATCAGACTAAATGTCACTTCCAAAAGCTAAGGGACCGAACCGGAAGCTGCCATTCAGAGGGACTACCTGACAACATGTGGAACCTCTCCGGAAAAGCCTTCCCACCTCAAGCAACTCCTTTTGATTAATCTTTCACATAGACAATACACGTTATATACACCGACACACCCCCCCGGCCTTTGCCTCCACAGATCCTGTGGTTGGCTAATTAAAGGAGGAGGTGTAACTATCAATCTAATCTGGCTTGTTCTCAAATTTACCATAATTTCCACACTTGAGAGGCTGGTGAAATGAAACAGCACTACTACACTTTCCCATTCATCAGCCGGAAGCAGAACAACTCCGAGAACCGGGCAAAAAATAATTAGGATGCGGGATCAGGTGTTGCGCGCGTGCATCTGTGCCTGTACAGGGGCACGCAGGCACATGAGCATTCACGGGAGGCAGCAGCAGTAGCACGGGGGGAGATGAGCACCACCAGTCATTTGACCTCGACAGGTGAATGCTTGCAGATGTACTCACAGCACACTTATTAGAAGAGGCCCAAATGCCCGAGAAAACTGCCGTCAGATTACGCCGGAAACAACAACGGCTTTTTAAACAACTACAGCCGCCAGAACGGTACCGGCGGCAGCACTGCAGGAGCTGCTCAGGAACCGCTGGGGCAACCCCAGCGCACCGGGTGCTCAGCGCGTGGCCCTGACCCCACCGCATGGCATGTCACCCTTGGGCAGGAAGCTTGACATTTTCTGGAAGCACCGGTGTCATTTCACGGGCTTTGCCGTCGCTTTGCGCTTGTGGGGTAACACTATAGAGTTTTTCAGAAAGTGTTGGAGCAACTTTGGTACCTTTTCCATTCAGGCACACTGGGAGTGAGCTGTGGGGCTGCTGCCAGGGGCTCTGCTCAGCACAGCATGGCTGGAGCTGGCCCAGGACCTCCTTCGAAAGACAGACTGGTCAGACACACAGCTATCCTGAATCATCAAGGATAATCCTATGTTCAAGTTCAAGTTCCTACCTTCCAGTTCAAGTTCAAGTTCCTACCTTCCAGTTCAAGTTCAAGTTCCTACGTTCCAATTGGTGCCCGTTACCTCTTGGCCTGGATCATCAAAGATGATGATCATCAAAGATGATCCAGGACAAGAGGTAACGGGTACAAACTGGAACCTAGGAACTTCTATCAAAGCATGAGGAGGAACTTCTTTACTTTGAGGGTGGCAGAGCGCTGGAACAGGCTTCCCGGGGAGGCGGTAGAGTCTCCGACCCCAGAGACATTCAAAACCCGCCTGGAGGTCATCCTGTGCAACCTGCTGTAGGTGACCCTGCTCTGGCAGGGGGGTTGGACTAGATGATCTCCAGAGCCCCTTTCCAACCCTAACCAATCCGTGATTCTGTGATCAGAGCTGTTCTTCGAAATCTGTTCCTAGGAAATCGCTGCGAGAAGGAGGATGCACCTGAGGAGCAGGCCTAAGATGGAGGATTGAACAAACAAGTAGCTCTTACCTGAGGAATCGGCTATCCCATGGAACAACTTCTGAGAAAGTTTCTGCAACATTACTAGGGGTCCGCCAAAAAATACAATTTCTTGCCATGTTCCAGTTAAAGCCTAAACTATCGAGTTGGCATTTCTTTTTAAAAGTGTATAAAGAAGCGGTAATGGGCCAAATCCGCAAGCCACTGTAAATCAACACGATTTGCTTGCCTCTGCTGGAACACCCGCTCTCTATTTCAGTTCAGGAGCTAACACACAGTATCTTAATATGCATTTAGGTTAATATTTGCACTTTGCAGGGCTAGGTAGATTGCACGGCTGGCACATATCAGACTAAATGTCACTTCCGAAAGCTAAGGGACCGAACCGGAAGCTGCCATTCAGAGGGACTACCTGACAACATGTGGAACCTCTCCGGAAAAGCCTTCCCACCTCAAGCAACTCCTTTTGATTAATCTTTCACATAGACAATACACGTTATATACACCGACACACCCCCCCGGCCTTTGCCTCCACAGATCCTGTGGTTGGCTAATTAAAGGAGGAGGTGTAACTATCAATCTAATCTGGCTTGTTCTCAAATTTACCATAATTTCCACACTTGAGAGGCTGGTGAAATGAAACAGCACTACTACACTTTCCCATTCATCAGCCGGAAGCAGAACAACTCAGAGAACCGGGCGAAAAATAATTAGGATGCGGGATCAGGTGTTGCGCGCGTGCATCTGTGCCTGTACAGGGGCACGCAGGCACATGAGCATTCACGGGAGGCAGCAGCAGTAGCACGGGGGCAGATGAGCACCACCAGTCATTTGACCTCGACAGGTGAATGCTTGCAGATGTACTCACAGCACACTTATTAGAAGAGGCCCAAATGCCCGAGAAAACTGCCGTCAGATTACGCCGGAAACAACAACGGCTTTTTAAACAACTACAGCCGCCAGAACGGTACCGGCGGCAGCACTGCAGGAGCTGCTCAGGAACCGCTGGGGCAACCCCAGCGCACCGGGTGCTCAGCGCGTGGCCCTGACCCCACCGCATGGCATGTCACCCTTGGGCAGGAAGCTTGACATTTTCTGGAAGCACCGGTGTCATTTCACGGGCTTTGCCGTCGCTTTGCGCTTGTGGGGTAACACTATAGAGTTTTTCACAAAGTGTTGGAGCAACTTTGGTACCTTTTCCATTCAGGCACACTGGGAGTGAGCTGTGGGGCTGCTGCCAGGGGCTCTGCTCAGCACAGCATGGCTGGAGCTGGCCCAGGACCTCCTTCGAAAGACAGACTGGTCAGACACACAGCTATCCTGAATCATCAAGGATAATCCTATGTTCAAGTTCAAGTTCCTACCTTCCAGTTCAAGTTCAAGTTCCTACGTTCCAATTGGTGCCCGTTACCTCTTGTCCTGGATCATCAAAGATGATTTTTGATGATCCAGGACAAGAGGTAACGGGTACAAACTGGAACCTAGGAACTTCTATCAAAGCATGAGGAGGAACTTCTTTACTTTGACGGTGGCAGAGCGCTGGAACAGGCTGCCCAGGGAGGCGGTAGAGTCTCCCACCCCAGAGACATTCAAAACCCGCCTGGAGGTCATCCTGTGCAACCTGCTGTAGGTGACCCTGCTCTGGCAGGGGGGTTGGACTACATGATCTCCAGAGCTCCTTTCCAACCCTAACCAATCTGTGATTCTGTGATCAGAGCTGTTCTTCGAAATCTGTTCCTAGGAAATCGCTGCGAGGAGGATGCACCTGAGGAGCAGGCCTAAGATCGAGGATTGAACAAACAAGTAGCTCTTACCTGAGGAATCGGCTATCCCATGGAACAACTTCTGAGAAAGATTCTGCAACATTACTAGGGGTCCGCCAAAACATACAATTACTTGCCATGTTCCAGTTAAAGCCTAAACTATCGAGTTGGCATTTCTTTTTAAAAGTGTATAAAGAAGCGGTAATGGGCCAAATCCTCAAGCCACTGTAAATCAACACGATTTGCTTGCCTCCGCTGGAACACCCGCTCTCTATTGCAGTTCAGGAGCTAACACACAGTATCTTAATATGCATTTAGGTTAATATTTGCACTTTGCAGGGCTAGGTAGATTGCACGGCTGGCACATATCAGACTAAATGTCACTTCCGAAAGCTAAGGGACCGAACCGGAAGCTGCCATTCAGAGGGACTACCTGACAACATGTGGAACCTCTCCGGAAAAGCCTTCCCACCTCAAGCAACTCCTTTTGATTAATCTTTCACATAGACAATACACGTTATATACACCGACACACCCCCCCGGCCTTTGCCTCCACAGATCCTGTGGTTGGCTAATTAAAGGAGGAGGTGTAACTATCAATCTAATCTGGCTTGTTCTCAAATTTACCATAATTTCCACACTTGAGAGGCTGGTGAAATGAAACAGCACTGCTACACTTTCCCATTCATCAGCCGGAAGCAGAACAACTCAGAGAACCGGGCAAAAAATAATTAGGATGCGGGATCAGGTGTTGCGCGCGTGCATCTGTGCCTGTACAGGGGCACGCAGGCACATGAGCATTCACGGGAGGCAGCAGAAGTAGCACGGGGGCAGATGAGCACCACCAGTCATTTGACCTCGACAGGTGAATGCTTGCAGATGTACTCACAGCACACTTATTAGAAGAGGCCCAAATGCCCGAGAAAACTGCCGTCAGATTACGCCGGAAACAACAACGGCTTTTTAAACAACTACAGCCGCCAGAACGGTACCGGCGGCAGCACTGCAGGAGCTGCTCAGGAACCGCTGGGGCAACCCCAGCGCACCGGGTGCTCAGCGCGTGGCCCTGACCCCACCGCATGGCATGTCACCCTTGGGCAGGAAGCTTGACATTTTCTGGAAGCACCGGTGTCATTTCACGGGCTTTGCCGTCGCTTTGCGCTTGTGGGGTAACACTATAGAGTTTTTCAGAAAGTGTTGGAGCAACTTTGGTACCTTTTCCATTCAGGCACACTGGGAGTGAGCTGTGGGGCTGCTGCCAGGGGCTCTGCTCAGCACAGCATGGCTGGAGCTGGCCCAGGACCTCCTTCGAAAGACAGACTGGTCAGACACACAGCTATCCTGAATCATCAAGGATAATCCTATGTTCAAGTTCAAGTTCCTACCTTCCAGTTCAAGTTCAAGTTCCTACGTTCCAATTGGTGCCCGTTACCTCTTGTCCTGGATCCTCAAAGATGATTTTTCATGATCCAGGACAAGAGGTAACGGGTACAAACTGGAACCTAGGAACTTCTATCAAAGCATGAGGAGGAACTTCTTTACTTTGACGGTGGCAGAGCGCTGGAACAGGCTGCCCAGGGAGGCGGTAGAGTCTCCCACCCCAGAGACATTCAAAACCCGCCTGGAGGTCATCCTGTGCAACCTGCTGTAGGTGACCCTGCTCTGGCAGGGGGGTTGGACTACATGATCTCCAGAGCTCCTTTCCAACCCTAACCAATCTGTGATTCTGTGATCAGAGCTGTTCTTCGAAATCTGTTCCTAGGAAATCGCTGCGAGGAGGATGCACCTGAGGAGCAGGCCTAAGATCGAGGATTGAACAAACAAGTAGCTCTTACCTGAGGAATCGGCTATCCCATGGAACAACTTCTGAGAAAGATTCTGCAACATTACTAGGGGTCCGCCAAAACATACAATTACTTGCCATGTTCCAGTTAAAGCCTAAACTATCGAGTTTGCATTTCTTTTTAAAAGTGTATAAAGAAGCGGTAATGGGCCAAATCCTCAAGCCACTGTAAATCAACACGATTTGCTTGCCTCCGCTGGAACACCCGCTCTCTATTGCAGTTCAGGAGCTAACACACAGTATCTTAATATGCATTTAGGTTAATATTTGCACTTTGCAGGGCTAGGTAGATTGCACGGCTGGCACATATCAGACTAAATGTCACTTCCAAAAGCTAAGGGACCGAACCGGAAGCTGCCATTCAGAGGGACTACCTGACAACATGTGGAACCTCTCCGGAAAAGCCTTCCCACCTCAAGCAACTCCTTTTGATTAATCTTTCACATAGACAATACACGTTATATACACCGACACACCCCCCCGGCCTTTGCCTCCACAGATCCTGTGGTTGGCTAATTAAAGGAGGAGGTGTAACTATCAATCTAATCTGGCTTGTTCTCAAATTTACCATAATTTCCACACTTGAGAGGCTGGTGAAATGAAACAGCACTACTACACTTTCCCATTCATCAGCCGGAAGCAGAACAACTCCGAGAACCGGGCGAAAAATAATTAGGATGCGGGATCAGGTGTTGCGCGCGTGCATCTGTGCCTGTACAGGGGCACGCAGGCACATGAGCATTCACGGGAGGCAGCAGCAGTAGCACGGGGGCAGATGAGCACCACCAGTCATTTGACCTCGACAGGTGAATGCTTGCAGATGTACTCACAGCACACTTATTAGAAGAGGCCCAAATGCCCGAGAAAACTGCCGTCAGATTACGCCGGAAACAACAACGGCTTTTTAAACAACTACAGCCGCCAGAACGGTACCGGCGGCAGCACTGCAGGAGCTGCTCAGGAACCGCTGGGGCAACCCCAGCGCACCGGGTGCTCAGCGCGTGGCCCTGACCCCACCGCATGGCATGTCACCCTTGGGCAGGAAGCTTGACATTTTCTGGAAGCACCGGTGTCATTTCACGGGCTTTGCCGTCGCTTTGCGCTTGTGGGGTAACACTATAGAGTTTTTCACAAAGTGTTGGAGCAACTTTGGTACCTTTTCCATTCAGGCACACTGGGAGTGAGCTGTGGGGCTGCTGCCAGGGGCTCTGCTCAGCACAGCATGGCTGGAGCTGGCCCAGGACCTCCTTCGAAAGACAGACTGGTCAGACACACAGCTATCCTGAATCATCAAGGATAATCCTATGTTCAAGTTCAAGTTCCTACCTTCCAGTTCAAGTTCAAGTTCCTACCTTCCAGTTCAAGTTCAAGTTCCTACGTTCCAATTGGTGCCCGTTACCTCTTGGCCTGGATCATCAAAGATGATGATCATCAAAGATGATCCAGGACAAGAGGTAACGGGTACAAACTGGAACCTAGGAACTTCTATCAAAGCATGAGGAGGAACTTCTTTACTTTGAGGGTGGCAGAGCGCTGGAACAGGCTTCCCGGGGAGGCGGTAGAGTCTCCGACCCCAGAGACATTCAAAACCCGCCTGGAGGTCATCCTGTGCAACCTGCTGTAGGTGACCCTGCTCTGGCAGGGGGGTTGGACTAGATGATCTCCAGAGCCCCTTTCCAACCCTAACCAATCTGTGATTCTGTGATCAGAGCTGTTCTTCGAAATCTGTTCCTAGGAAATCGCTGCGAGAAGGAGGATGCACCTGAGGAGCAGGCCTAAGATGGAGGATTGAACAAACAAGTAGCTCTTACCTGAGGAATCGGCTATCCCATGGAACAACTTCTGAGAAAGTTTCTGCAACATTACTAGGGGTCCGCCAAAACATACAATTTCTTGCCATGTTCCAGTTAAAGCCTAAACTATCGAGTTGGCATTTCTTTTTAAAAGTGTATAAAGAAGCGGTAATGGGCCAAATCCTCAAGCCACTGTAAATCAACACGATTTGCTTGCCTCCGCTGGAACACCCGCTCTCTATTTCAGTTCAAGAGCTAACACACAGTATCTTAATATGCATTTAGGTTAATATTTGCACTTTGCAGGGCTAGGTAGATTGCACGGCTGGCACATATCAGACTAAATGTCACTTCCGAAAGCTAAGGGACCGAACCGGAAGCTGCCATTCAGAGGGACTACCTGACAACATGTGGAACCTCTCCGGAAAAGCCTTCCCACCTCAAGCAACTCCTTTTGATTAATCTTTCACATAGACAATACACCTTATATACACCGACACACCCCCCCGGCCTTTGCCTCCACAGATCCTGTGGTTGGCTAATTAAAGGAGGAGGTGTAACTATCAATCTAATCTGGCTTGTTCTCAAATTTACCATAATTTCCACACTTGAGAGGCTGGTGAAATGAAACAGCACTACTACACTTTCCCATTCATCAGCCGGAAGCAGAACAACTCAGAGAACCGGGCAAAAAATAATTAGGATGCGGGATCAGGTGTTGCGCGCGTGCATCTGTGCCTGTACAGGGGCACGCAGGCACATGAGCATTCACGGGAGGCAGCAGCAGTAGCACGGGGGCAGATGAGCACCACCAGTCATTTGACCTCGACAGGTGAATGCTTGCAGATGTACTCACAGCACACTTATTAGAAGAGGCCCAAATGCCCGAGAAAACTGCCGTCAGATTACGCCGGAAACAACAACGGCTTTTTAAACAACTACAGCCGCCAGAACGGTACCGGCGGCAGCACTGCAGGAGCTGCTCAGGAACCGCTGGGGCAACCCCAGCGCACCGGGTGCTCAGCGCGTGGCCCTGACCCCACCGCATGGCATGTCACCCTTGGGCAGGAAGCTTGACATTTTCTGGAAGCACCGGTGTCATTTCACGGGCTTTGCCGTCGCTTTGCGCTTGTGGGGTAACACTATAGAGTTTTTCAGAAAGTGTTGGAGCAACTTTGGTACCTTTTCCATTCAGGCACACTGGGAGTGAGCTGTGGGGCTGCTGCCAGGGGCTCTGCTCAGCACAGCATGGCTGGAGCTGGCCCAGGACCTCCTTCGAAAGACAGACTGGTCAGACACACAGCTATCCTGAATCATCAAGGATAATCCTATGTTCAAGTTCAAGTTCCTACCTTCCAGTTCAAGTTCAAGTTCCTACGTTCCAATTGGTGCCCGTTACCTCTTGTCCTGGATCATCAAAGATGATTTTTGATGATCCAGGACAAGAGGTAACGGGTACAAACTGGAACCTAGGAACTTCTATCAAAGCATGAGGAGGAACTTCTTTACTTTGAGGGTGGCAGAGCGCTGGAACAGGCTGCCCAGGGAGGCGGTAGAGTCTCCCACCCCAGAGACATTCAAAACCCGCCTGGAGGTCATCCTGTGCAACCTGCTGTAGGTGACCCTGCTCTGGCAGGGGGGTTGGACTACATGATCTCCAGAGCTCCTTTCCAACCCTAACCAATCTGTGATTCTGTGATCAGAGCTGTTCTTCGAAATCTGTTCCTAGGAAATCGCTGCGAGGAGGATGCACCTGAGGAGCAGGCCTAAGATGGAGGATTGAACAAACAAGTAGCTCTTACCTGAGGAATCGGCTATCCCATGGAACAACTTCTGAGAAAGATTCTGCAACATTACTAGGGGTCCGCCAAAACATACAATTACTTGCCATGTTCCAGTTAAAGCCTAAACTATCGAGTTGGCATTTCTTTTTAAAAGTGTATAAAGAAGCGGTAATGGGCCAAATCCGCAAGCCACTGTAAATCAACACGATTTGCTTGCCTCCGCTGGAACACCCGCTCTCTATTGCAGTTCAGGAGCTAACACACAGTATCTTAATATGCATTTAGGTTAATATTTGCACTTTGCAGGGCTAGGTAGATTGCACGGCTGGCACATATCAGACTAAATGTCACTTCCAAAAGCTAAGGGACCGAACCGGAAGCTGCCATTCAGAGGGACTACCTGACAACATGTGGAACCTCTCCGGAAAAGCCTTCCCACCTCAAGCAACTCCTTTTGATTAATCTTTCACATAGACAATACACCTTATATACACCGACACAACCCCCCGGCCTTTGCCTCCACAGATCCTGTGGTTGGCTAATTAAAGGAGGAGGTGTAACTATCAATCTAATCTGGCTTGTTCTCAAATTTACCATAATTTCCACACTTGAGAGGCTGGTGAAATGAAACAGCACTACTACACTTTCCCATTCATCAGCCGGAAGCAGAACAACTCAGAGAACCGGGCAAAAAATAATTAGGATGCGGGATCAGGTGTTGCGCGCGTGCATCTGTGCCTGTACAGGGGCACGCAGGCACATGAGCATTCACGGGAGGCAGCAGCAGTAGCACGGGGGCAGATGAGCACCACCAGTCATTTGACCTCGACAGGTGAATGCTTGCAGATGTACTCACAGCACACTTATTAGAAGAGGCCCAAATGCCCGAGAAAACTGCCGTCAGATTACGCCGGAAACAACAACGGCTTTTTAAATAACTACAGCCGCCAGAACGGTACCGGCGGCAGCACTGCAGGAGCTGCTCAGGAACCGCTGGGGCAACCCCAGCGCACCGGGTGCTCAGCGCGTGGCCCTGACCCCACCGCATGGCATGTCACCCTTGGGCAGGAAGCTTGACATTTTCTGGAAGCACCGGTGTCATTTCACGGGCTTTGCCGTCGCTTTGCGCTTGTGGGGTAACACTATAGAGTTTTTCAGAAAGTGTTGGAGCAACTTTGGTACCTTTTCCATTCAGGCACACTGGGAGTGAGCTGTGGGGCTGCTGCCAGGGGCACTGCTCAGCACAGCATGGCTGGAGCTGGCCCAGGACCTCCTTCGAAAGACAGACTGGTCAGACACACAGCTATCCTGAATCATCAAGGATAATCCTATGTTCAAGTTCAAGTTCCTACCTTCCAGTTCAAGTTCAAGTTCCTACCTTCCAGTTCAAGTTCAAGTTCCTACGTTCCAATTGGTGCCCGTTACCTCTTGGCCTGGATCATCAAAGATGATGATCATCAAAGATGATCCAGGACAAGAGGTAACGGGTACAAACTGGAACCTAGGAACTTCTATCAAAGCATGAGGAGGAACTTCTTTACTTTGAGGGTGGCAGAGCGCTAGAACAGGCTTCCCGGGGAGGCGGTAGAGTCTCCGACCCCAGAGACATTCAAAACCCTCCTGGAGGTCATCCTGTGCAACCTGCTGTAGGTGACCCTGCTCTGGCAGGGGGGTTGGACTAGATGATCTCCAGAGCCCCTTTCCAACCCTAACCAATCTGTGATTCTGTGATCAGAGCTGTTCTTCGAAATCTGTTCCTAGGAAATCGCTGCGAGAAGGAGGATGCACCTGAGGAGCAGGCCTA
Organism: Vanellus vanellus; assembly: GCF_965231255.1. Taxonomy (NCBI): domain Eukaryota; kingdom Metazoa; phylum Chordata; class Aves; order Charadriiformes; family Charadriidae; genus Vanellus; species Vanellus vanellus. The sequence goes on from NW_028126731.1 coordinate 82,525, forward strand.
AGATGGAGGATTGAACAAACAAGTAGCTCTTACCTGAGGAATCGGCTATCCCATGGAACAACTTCTGAGAAAGTTTCTGCAACATTACTAGGGGTCCGCCAAAACATACAATTTCTTGCCATGTTCCAGTTAAAGCCTAAACTATCGAGTTGGCATTTCTTTTTAAAAGTGTATAAAGAAGCGGTAATGGGCCAAATCCGCAAGCCACTGTAAATCAACACGATTTGCTTGCCTCCGCTGGAACACCCGCTCTCTATTGCAGTTCAGGAGCTAACACACAGTATCTTAATATGCATTTAGGTTAATATTTGCACTTTGCAGGGCTAGGTAGATTGCACGGCTGGCACATATCAGACTAAATGTCACTTCCGAAAGCTAAGGGACCGAACCGGAAGCTGCCATTCAGAGGGACTACCTGACAACATGTGGAACCTCTCCGGAAAAGCCTTCCCACCTCAAGCAACTCCTTTTGATTA